>NC_068997.1:34163717-34166085 GCF_001194135.2 Octopus bimaculoides
ACACACACACACACACACACACACACACACACACACACACACACACACACACACACACACATTTACACCGTATCTTGCGGTATGGCAGACGCTGCACAATGGAAGACACACAATGATTTTAGAATTGCAATATGCAGAAAAGAAATTTATTTACAAAACCCTTAACAACGGGTACACACTAAATACCTGTTATCAGACAAAAATGGCGGAAAAACCAGCAAAATACTAACTCAAGATGTTGAGCGAATTCACGAAACAGTGGTAATCTACGTGGTAGTTTACCACTGCATATCGTAGTACACAATCGTAAGCTTTTCGCTGTCTTGCGATTATTCATTGGAAACACCACTGCTGACCTTTTATCAGTCAAAGGCACCCGATTACAACTGCCAACAAACACCTGATTTAAACCAGAAAACCCTCAGCACCTCTTTAAATAACATCATTGAAGACGCATTGTTATTTAAAAAATAACTGCCACAAAAAAAAACTTGCGTGGTAGCAAGGTAGTGAAGAAAAGCATCTTGCAGATTTTAATTGTCACAGATATCATGATCCTTTGTCGCGTATGGATTAAGGAGTTGAATTTTCTCCCCAAGAAACAAAGTTTAGCCATACATTGCTCCAGGCAGGCAGGTAAGCTGCTGCGTACTCTATGACACTAATAAGGACATCTAAGAAACAGAAAGTGCATCTTGAGTACTGGATTTGCAAGTTCTTTTTTAATAGTTCATACATGTTTATTTCTCTTTATTTTTGTAACCACATTGGTGTCGTGAGGGCACCAGATTTCTGCAAGAAAGTGTATCTTTTGTTGTAATGGTCCGGTTGTAACTTGATGACTATTCTAATTTTTAAGTTCCAACAATATTCTTTTGAGCCCTTGTCTCAATGTAGTAAACTTTGTTTACAGATATTCTTTTTGTTTTTTTTACTCTGTTCCAGACCATTCTGGCTACGGCATCATGCCTCATATGGATGATGATATCTAGAAAACATTCTTTCTCAGTTGGAAATTATGTGGTCCATGTATGTATATAGCTTATGACATACCAAATTAACGTAACAGAGTATAATATGTAATGATATAGTTCTTTAGTCAGCATACATAACTCGTAATTTCGTGTTCAGGAGAAAACTATTGAAAACAATAATTCATATTATATAAGCCACTGATATTTTCAAACAGCCATTATGTTCCGGTCGTCTGATTACTTTGATTAGTTCCTTGATATTAAGCTTCTATTCACAATGTATAATTGCTAAGCGACTATACTTACGTACCATGCTGCATACATACATCCGTGCATACATACATGCGTGCATACATACATATACGTACATATTCATATATATAAATATGAATATATATACATTATATAGGAGTGGCTGTGTGGTAAGTAGGTTGTTTACCAACAACATGGCCTTGGGTTCAGTCCCACTGCGTGGCACCTTAGGCAAGTGTCTTCTACTATAGCCTCGGGCCGATCAAAGCCTTGTGTGTGGATTTGGTAGACGGAAACGGAAACTGAAAGAAAACCGTCGTATATGCGTGTGTGTGTGAGTGTGTGTGTGTGTGTGTGTGTGTGTGTGTGTGCGCGCGTGTGACTGTATCTGTCCCCTACCATCGCTTGACAATCGATGCTGGTGTGTTTATGTCCCTGTAGCTTAGAATAAGTACTAGGCTTACGGTGCTCCGGCATGGCCACACTTAAATGGCTGAAACAAATAAAAGAATAAAAGAATATAGAGAGATAGATATACGTCACTAAAGTGAACAAATGGCACTAATCAACACCAGTATTGCTAGAAATAAGAGTCAAAACAATTCAATAGTCACAGAAGCACTATCTTAACATACTGACAAGAAAGACAAGCTCCCTACGGTGGCAGATATAGCCAGATCATCGATGATTTCGCATTTTGACTCTTAATGCATCTTAACGATCATCACGGCGCCTAGGGTTAAACTCATCTCACTTTGTCAACTTGTAAGATTTCCTGTCAAATCATACGCTGATTAACAGCTGTAAGACCTATTTTTAAATGTTCTATAATGTACACAACCTTGTCTTTTTTTTTTTTTTATCTCATTACGAAAAGTAAATCCTTATATATATATATAAGGCGTAGGAGTGGCTGTGTGGTAAGTAGCTTGCTTACCAACCACATGGTCCCGGGTTCAGTCCCACTGCGTGGCATCTTGGGCAAGTGTCTTCTACTATAGCCTCGGGCCGACCAAAGCCTTGTGAGTGGATTTGGTAGACGGAAACTGAAAGAAGCCCGTCGTATGTATGTATATATATATGTATGTGTGTGTGTGTTTGTGTGTCTGTCTTTTCCCCCCCAACATCGCTTGACAACCGAT
>NC_068997.1:34168949-34169643 GCF_001194135.2 Octopus bimaculoides
CAAAATAGATACGCATTTAAATAAAATGCTTATAAACACAAATATATGAATACTTATACAGACACAGACACACACGTGTGTATACATACATACATACATACATACATACAATCATACACGCATACACGCATACACACATATACATGCATACATATATATCTACATATATGTGTATATATATACACACATATATATATCTACATACACATACAAATATGCATGTATATACATACATACATACATACATACATACATACATGTACATATTTATATAAGTGAATTCTCCCCATACATATATATAAATATACTCATTTACTCTTTTATTTGTTTCAGTCATTTGACTGCGGCCATGCTGGAGCACCGCTTTTAGTCGAACAAATCGACTCCAGGACTTATTCTTTGTAGACCTAGTACTTAACTTATAGGTCTGTTTTGCCGAACCGCTAAGTTACAGGGACGTAAACACACCAAAATCAGTTGTCAAGCGATGGTGGGGGACAAACACAGACACACAAACAGACAGACAGACACACACACACACACACACACACACATGACAGACTTCTTTCAGTTTCCGTCTACCAAATCCACTCACAAAGCTTTGGTCGGCCCGAGGCTATAGTAAGACACTTGCCATAGGTGCCACGCAGTGTTACTACATACATACATATTTATGTATTTTTGTATATATATA
>NC_068997.1:34169678-34170611 GCF_001194135.2 Octopus bimaculoides
TCCATACATGTATACAAACACACACATATATATATATATATATGTGTGTGTTTGTATACATGTATGGATAGATATAGATATATATACACTCACACTATGATTGACCCCTAAGTAATGCTAAGGTAGGCATAATTTCTTTTATCTACTTACACAATTCCTTCAATTAATTGCATGTGCGAGTAGAGTAAGTTTTCCGCCATACAAAATTACTGCTCAACGTGTCCTGCATCACAGCCGATACATTTGCGACATCGGTGAAGTCAGCTCTTCATCCTCTGCGAAAAAATTCAGGGATACACTGCTGTACCTACTTCACAACCAATTCCATCTCGCCTCTATCAAACAATCGTTGTCCGAGAAAACTTTCATTGAACTGAACAAATGGAAGTCGAAGTAAACCAATCTATGATCTGCAGTGGATGGCGGATCACAGACCAGCACAATTTGCCGAGAGCCTCATTTGTAGCCCAATATGCGAGTAATCGGATTTTTCTCATGGTGCATGTATGTATGTATGTATGTATGCATGGGGTACCTTACCAGTAACAAAAAATGGTTTCAAATTTTGCCACAAGGCAGTCATTTTGGGAAGGAGATGTTTCGATTACATCGACCCAGGTGTCCAACTGGTACTTAATTTATCAATCCCGAAAGGATGAAATGCAAAAAGCCAACCACGGCGGAATTTAAACTCAGAGCGTAGCAGCAGACTAAATACCGCTAAACATTTCGTCTGGCGTGCTAACGATTCTGCCAGCTGACCGTCTTACCAGTAACGAATAACAGAATGAGTATGGTTGGCTCTGGGAAAAGAAATTAGCTTACAAGTTCACATGGTTCCGGGTTCAGTCATACTGCGTGACATTTTGGGCAAATGGTTTCAATCAGTCCGGGCCAACAAAAGCCTTCTGGGTGGATCTGTTTGACGGAAAG
>NC_068997.1:34170621-34173121 GCF_001194135.2 Octopus bimaculoides
CCTTCTGGGTGGATCTGTTTGACGGAAAGTGAAAGAAGCTCGTCGTATATGTGTATCTCCCCCCCCTCTCTCTCTCTCTCTCTATATATATATATATATACATGATACATGTGTGCGTGTCTTTGTGAATGTATTCGTACTCCACCATCGCTTGAAGACCTGCGTTGGTTTGTTTACGTCTCGGTAACTTAGCGGTTCGGAAAACAGTTAGAGTAAGTACCAGGTTTTAAAATAAGTACTAGTGTCGATTAGATCTACTAAATTCTTCCTGGCAGTGCCCCAGCATAGGCGAAGTCCAATGACTGTAACAAGAAAAAGACTAATAATAAAGAGTCAAAATATTAATTTCTTCCTGTTAAACATTAGACTCTTTTATAGAAATATCGATCCTATATCATAGTATTAATAATTTTTTTTATTCAAAGCCATCAAATTGAGAGGAGTGTGTTAGGTTAGTCAACATTACATCCCAGTACTTGACTGACACTGGAAGATCGATGAATTAAAGGCTGGATTTGAACTCAGAAAGTAAAATCCTAGAAAATAAAACAGCAAGTATTTTTCTCCGACGCACTACACATCCTGCAAATTTGCTGCCTTTCCGCTCTGTATCATAAGTCTAAATTTCGCCATACAGATTTAATGGACGTCAGAATTGACTGAATTTATCCAAATGATTCAATGATACTTCCCTTTTCTGCTGCTCACATTACTGGATTCTTTTCTATCCTAGGTACAAGGCCCCTAAATTTTGGGGAGGGGGTCGATTAGATCGATCCAGTAAGCAACTGGTACTTAATTTATCAACCCCGAGAGGATGAAAGGCAAAGTCGATCTCGGTGGAATTTGAACTCAGAACGTAACGGCAGACGAAATACCGCTAAGCATTTCGCCCGGCCTGCTAACGTTTCTTATTTCTTTACTGCCCACAAGGGGCTACACACAGAGGGGACAAACAAGGACAGACAAACGGATTAAGTCGATTATATCGACCCCAGTGCGACAAGGACAGACAAACGGTTTAAGTCGCTTATATCAACCCCACTGCGTAACTGGTACTTATTTAATCAACCCCGAAAGGATGAAAGGCAAAGTCGACCTCGGCGGAATTTGAACGCAGAACATAGCGGCAGACAAAATACTGCTAAGCATTTCGCCCGGCGTGCTAACGTTTCTTATTTCTTTATTGCCCACAAAGGGATACACATAGAGGAGACAAACAAGGACAGACAAAGGGATTAAGTCCATTACATCGACCCAGTGCGTGCTAACGTTTCTTATTTCTTTATTGCCCACAAGGGGCTAAACATAGAGGAGACAAACAAGGACAGACAAAGGGATTAAGTCGATTATATCGTCTCCAGTGAGTAACAGGTACTTAATTTATCGATCTCGAAAGGATGAAAAGCAAAGTCGACCTCGGCGGAATTTGAACTCAGAATGTAAAGACAGACGAAATACCGCTAAGCATTTCGCCCGGCGTGCTAACGTTTCTGCCAGCTCGCCGCCTTGCTGGATGCTATATTTTAATTGATTAATTTACCCGAGATAAAAGCTCCGCTCTTCTACTCAGCTGCTTACTCAGTTTCCACAGATCTACCAACGACATCCCTCAGTTGCTTACTTTCATTTTTTATCTTCTGTTCTGTTGTCATATATAATACTACTAAATTTATATACGCCCCCTACCTCTGTCTGTATCTCTGTCACTGTCTGTCCGTCTGTCTCTCTGTCTGTCTCTCTGTGTCTGTCACTGTCTGTCTGTCTCTGTCTGTCTGTCTCTATCTCGCTCTCTCACTCTCTCTCACTCACTCTCTCTCTCTGTATGTCTACCTATCTATCAATCTACCTTACTCTTTCCTTACTTTTTCCTTTGCCCTCTCCCCTATCCAATCTCTGTCTTTTTTTTCACATTTTGTTCTTGTTTAGTTGTCTATTATTCCTCTCTGACTTTCTTTCAAACACTCTCCGTCAAAATTCCTATTAATTTTAGCCTTTTTCTTTTTGTTTATTTCCGACGTATTTCACCTTTCTTACTGTCTTTCATACTGACTCTCCAGCACACAAATCTTAAACACATAAATTCACACCACACACCTAAACACACACACACACCTAAACACACACACACACACACACACACACACACACACACACACACACACACACACACACACACACACACACACACACACACACACACACTGATATTTATACCCAGCTGTAAAATTTCTACAAATGCCTAGCTCAGGTTTACTTTCGTGGATATTATTACTGCTGTTATTTCTCTTTTAACTTCTGTTGTTGAAATAGTCATTTCTTCAATTTCTCCCTTCTCATTACGCTAACAAACCCCACCGCTACATACAGCCACCCTTCAATGTTTTTATAACGTTCCATATTCTTTGATGTGTGTCAATGTCACCCAGACATCGTTTACGTCTGCCACTTTCAATAGTTCATACCAACAACTTCCTCTCTATACTCTTACTCCCACTCT
>NC_068997.1:34174661-34192035 GCF_001194135.2 Octopus bimaculoides
AAATTTTATACAATTACCTTTCATATGGCATAAATTACAATTATAAAGAAATTTGCGGGGAAAATTTTTTCTGAGAGGGTTGGGAGAGGTGTTTTTACGGGGATTTGTTCCATTTCTTATTTTCCCACAGCCATCGAAATGATAAGGGCATCATTTTATGAAACATAAGTTTTGAAAATTTTTGAAATTCCTCACCATCCCACTCCAGTCCGCGCACAAAAAATCTTTTTCATAAAAATTCACAGCATCTAGGCGGTATTTGTTGAAAATTTCGTT
This sequence comes from Octopus bimaculoides, assembly GCF_001194135.2. Taxonomy (NCBI): domain Eukaryota; kingdom Metazoa; phylum Mollusca; class Cephalopoda; order Octopoda; family Octopodidae; genus Octopus; species Octopus bimaculoides. The sequence goes on from NC_068997.1 coordinate 34,174,938, forward strand.
AAAAAGTATCAATTTCTCTGAAAGTTGTGAGGCAACAAAGTCGAGAAGGGGTATACATCTGTAGTTATGCCAGTTTTATTTGTGTGCTTGCTTGCATGCATGCTTGTGTGCAATTTAATACAGCCAAACCGGCACATAATGGGAAAATTTTCTGAAAGCAAGTGACCCCTGAAATGTGAATACAAACAAAATGAAACAAGTTTCGCGTAAATCAGACTACGGATTCCCAAGATACGCAGGTTTTCTCAGTACCTTCATAAATAGTCAAAACGGTGTATAATGGGGAAATACTCAGGCTGAGTAAAAAGTAAGCAACGTTTTGAAACATGAAATTCATCACAATGTATTTCAACAATGCCGAAATTTTATTCATCAAAGTAAGTAAGTACCATTACAATCAACACCTTTTTGCTAACGAGTTACAAGTTCATTTATATTCCGGTAACAAAAAAATCTGGAGTTCTGGAGCTGATGAACTCTTTCAACGCACTTTCAGCATCAATTTGATTTTTGAACTCCTTTCACAGGAAACTATCAAACTGCTTGAAAAGTGGTTGTCGGTAGGAGAAAAGTCTGGGGAATAAGCTGGGTGAGGAAGAGCTTCGTAGCCAAGTTCCCTCAAATTCTGAAGCGTTATTAGTGAAACGCGTGGTTGAGCATTGTCATGAAGAATGCTTGGCCCTCTTCTGTTGACCAATCTGGGACGGGGGAGTAGCAGTTTTTCGTTCATTTTGGCAATTTCATGGCAATACGTTTCTGCAGTAATGGTTTTCCGGGTTTTAAGCAGTTGTCGTGGATGAGTCCAGCAGTACACCCCCAAACAGTCACTGTAACCTTCTTTGTGAAGAGCCCGGGTTTAGAGAAAGTTTTCGGTCCTTCATTTTGGTCCAACCACTGCAAAGAAATTTTTTTTTTTTATTATTGTACAGAATCCACTTTTCATCGCAAGTTACAATAGGGTCTAGAAATGGATCGGTTATGGAGAAGAAGCGACGAGCAAATTTCATATCTGCGCATTTTCTGATTCTCATTCAAATCGTGTGGTACCCATTTGATTTTCCGATCCCATGCAAATGGTTGCAGGCAGTTTTCCGGCTAACTTGAAGTTATTTTTCCAGTTCTCGAGTGGCTTTACGTGGAACTTTCTCAATGACGATCTTTAATTGACCGTCATCGATGACAGATAGGCGTCCACTACGCTCACGACCTTCAAGGCTCAGGTCTCCACTGCGAAATCGTTTAAACCATTTTCGAGCTGACCACTCACTGGTCATTTCCTCACCAAACGTTTCGTTGATCTCGCGAGTAGTTTCAGCTGCTTTACGTCCTTTTTGAAGTTGAATAGCAAAATTGTTCGAATATCGCGCTTTGACAGTGCCAGTTCTGATGATTTATTCTGTAATTGTCCACAGGAAACTATACCAAGAGGAGATAGACAAGGGGTCAGGGAGGTGATTTATTCCGAATGATAATAACATTTGATTAAAAATTTTATAATAAATAAATATCTAAACGAATGGAGAATAATTATGAAAATGAAGTAGGGAAGGGGTGCAACCCCACAAACCACATACCACCACTGAACCTTTTTTTTTGAACCTTTTGACTCCCTTACGGGTCACATTTACTCTCAACATGTACGCTACTTTTTTTCCATCTTTTCTCGAACATACTCAGACACAGGCAGCTCCTCTCCATCCTTATTTTCCTTTTGAGTTGGCAAACGAAATAATTTACCAACCCTCGGCTGGAGATGAAGACGCTTGTCTCTGCTCCGCTCAAGCGCGACTCCTATACCACCTCTTTCGCAGTCGCTATTACCGCAATGAAACAAACCTTCCCTTCCCTTGAAAGGGAGGGAGTGGAACAATCTTTATTACAGACTCGGAAGACAGCTGTACTCTTCTTAAACATGACAGAAGGTGTTCAGCATAAACCCACATCTCCGATATCTTCGGATACTGCACAATAGCGTGCTGAGCAGTTGCACTGCTCTGCTCGCATCTTGGGCAAGTGGGCCAGCAACTTTATTGACCATAAGGCCTTACACAGATGGGACGAACAAGGACAGACAAGACAGCACAAGTGGGGACAAAAAACATAAACGGATGAATGAAATGAAATTATATAAAAATGAAGATGTAATAGTTGCTGGACCCCATTTCCAGGTAGTACGATTTTAACTATATTTTCCACTATTTTAAATCCTACGTTTATCCGAATAATTATCTTAGTAAATGCAAAGTGACTTCAATTTTTCGAATTCGACCATAGGTAGCAAATGGTCATATATTATCTCTATCCCTAATGGATTTACATCGTCCCCAAAGTTTGCTTTTAATTTTCTTTAGTTTTTCATGTCAATTAAAATGCATTCCATACCTGGAACTCTTATGTTATCCTCTTCTATGACTCTAAATACTGACTTCATCTTCCCAATTTTTTCTTCGATGGCCGCATTCGTCCAATAGTGTGTTACATATGCTCTATATTTTTAATTGTTCTGTATTTCTTGTGTGTCTGCTTGTGTTTATTCAGTTAGTGAATCTGTACTGTCAGAATTTGTTCGCGTATACCTACCTGAAGTGTCTGTGAGTGCTTGTGAATATTCTACTGGAGTTACTGGTCTGTATGTGCGAGGTGGTGCATATTTAGTTTGGGATTCTGGGATGTCTGCGATATTCTTGTGTGTTTGTGCTGTGTGGGCGTTTGTGTGTCACTCAGTTCTTTCTTTTTTTTTTAGAATTCTTTGGGGGTGGAGAGTTCTTGATGTCTTTCATCTTCCTGTTCTGTGTTTCTTAGACTCCATCTGTACCTCCTCAGTACCTTCCTTCAACTTCTCGTTGCTACTCATTTCCTCTTGTCTCACCTACATTGATGTTTGGTTATCGAGAAGGGGGCAAACTTAATATGGTCCTTCTCTCTGCAGTGGTAGCATGTGGGAGGTCTTCGCTCCACTAACACACACAGCCTCACATCCTCTGGCAGCTCAATTTCCTCCGTTATCTCTTGGAGGTCTAGTGCGGTGGCCTGGACTTCTAGGCCATATCCCCACTAATTCAGCTGTTTAGTTCGGCTCATCTGCAGCACTTGAGGGTCATCTTTTGTGTCCATCAGGATAGCTGCTAGCAGCCACATCTCGTTGATCTATGCGGGCACCCTACCAATTCTCACTCCTTCTATTCGCTTTCCGAGATAAGTTGGTAGTAGAACCCATTTTTCCGATTGCAAGATCACAGTGGAGTGCGCTTCCCGACTGTGGGATTGTCGTAGCCCGCCTGCCTTCAAACGGTTGATTTCTGTAGTTATTATCATCGTATTTTGGTGATTTAAATAGGAGTTTTGATTGTATGTCTACTAGCAGGTAGCCATACTTAGTATGTCCCTTGATTAATTTAAATCCTTCAGGTAGTATATATATATGTGTATATATATATATATATATATATATATATATATATATATAAATCTCTTAGCTGAGAGGAAATACGCACAGAGATGGAGCACATACATACATGCAGGAACGATGCATACGCACTCACACGCACATACCTAGTCATACACTGATGATGCCCATGTGCCCATGTGCCCATGTGCCCATGTGCCCATGTGCATATACAAGTAAACGGGCTTGACACACAACAGCGACAAAACCATAACGGTGACAGAAAGCTAAGAGCGGAGAGACAGATTATTTTCATACCAAAATGAATGGCTGCGTTATAACGTTCGTATAAGTCTTACTTGCGTATCAGTTCAGTATCATTAGCAAGCCCACCCATGCAAATGTAGCAATCTCTACCACAACCCTCTCTACCATCTAAAATGTATATGGAGGTGATGTGCCGCTTGTGTTGTAGCTTTATACGCTACGAATGTCAACGTCTCAATATTATTCTCTTGGTAAAGACAGTTAAATGTTAAATATATTCCGCTGTCTGTTTGTCATCCAGCTATTTCCTCACCTAACAACTACCCTCGACGCCTCCCCACTTCACTCTCTTTTATCCAAACAACACCTTTAAAGAAAAGGATAACGACTTTTGTTTGAACAATGACCGACATTTTGCATTGTCAGTCTCGAATGGGTTCGTATTTTTGCTGTGGTTATTGTTATTATTGTTAGATTTTAGACTCAGAAATGAATATTAGTACATTATTGTTGTTGTTTGAGTTGCTGTTGTTATGGAAGTTGTTTCCCATGATTCTGGTGTAGCTGCAATGGTTGCTGTCATGATTGTTGTTGTTGTAGTTGCGTAGTTCCTGTTATAACTTGTTGAAACTGTAGTGATTGTAGTTGTCGTCGTCGTCGTTGTTGCTGTTGCAGTAATGGTGGATTTTATCATTTGATTTTTACTGTCGTTATGAAAAAGAAAAGAGATAGTACATCGTGAGGTACTCTGCTGCAACACATCACATTGGACTATACGGAAGTATTTCACACAAAAGTGTATAAAACAGTATGATAGTGTACATCCATACATAAGTGCACCTAAATACAAGTGCAATGCAATACAACTTAGGTTTTGTTTTTAGAATATTGTAAGACTGTAATGACGTGAAGTGTAGTGTTATCGTTTTGTTCCGTATAAGCCGTGAATGAGTAGACCTAAGATAAAATATGTTATAATCATGATCAGCACGCCTATTTATATATATAGGAATACATTAACTAATGTTTTAATAATTTTTTAAGATGGTAGGATGTGACCAGAGACGAATTTGGTTACTGTCTCCACTAGAGTGAGCGACGGCATAATAGTGAAGTGTGCTTTATGTAATGCAGCAGAGCAGGGATCACCAAACGACGGTCCGGGGGCGGGATTCGGCCCGCGAGGTCAGTTCCTCCGGTCCGCCACCGCACTGTACCTTTTGTGTACCTGCAATGAGAGTTCATTCCTGCAACAATCGTGTTTTAACTTGCATTGCTGTGTTGAAACCGGTTTGAAGAGTGCCATATGTAAAAGGGACTGACTTCAGTGAATTGTGTCATATATTTTCCATATTTGAGTGTTGAAGGAACTCGCAAGAGGTAAGCAGATAAGCATCGCATTGGTTTGCCAGCAAATGACTTGTTGAAAGAGAAGCGCAGAGAAGGCAGACTTGTTGAATTTCATTGCTACTTACCTGATGAGGAGTTTTCAAAGTTGAAGAAATTTGCTTCTAATATGACATCAGCATATGGAACAATTTATGTCTGTGAGCAAACATTTTCAAAAATGAAGCATGTGAAGTCAACACATCAAATGAGGTTGACTGATGAACATTTGAAAGCTATTCTCTTGGTTGGATGCAGCAATTCCAAAGCAAATATTGATGATATCTAAAAAGCTAAACACCAGTTTCACAAATCTCACCAACCTTTTTGCTGCTTATTTTGTGAGATTCGGATATGTGCGCACTGGGTGTGATGTAACTATTTTATTGCTGACGTCACCTTCTTTGATAACATTTTGGTAAATAAATATGTTGGTTGTCTTTATTTTTTGTGTATTCACTGTATTGCGTTAAACAAAACGGTTATGCGACCCGCATTCGTCATTTAGTTATCTGACCCACTGTGAAAAAAGTTTGGTAATCCTTGCAGTAGAGGTTGTGTCGCCCGATGATGACATGTCATAATACATTTTACCATACATACATACATACATGCATACATACATACATACATACATATATACACACACACACACATACATACATACATACATACATACATACATACATACATACATACATAGACTCTTTCTGGAGAAAAATCTGGAGTGAAGAGGTTTTTAACCAAGATACTCTGTGGCTGGAAGAAATCCGAAGTCATTGCTCCTGCATTGTACCCAAGACATACAACATTGATGGCGAAACTCTTGCACAAACGCTTGTGATTCAGAAACTCCAGGATGGAAAAACACCTGGAAGAAACTTGATTGTTGGATATTGGTACAAGAAGCTAACCTTCTACCAACCATATCTTATCCATCTGTACCAGCAAGCTCTCAATGGGAACAGTAGCATATCACACTGCTTAGCTCTGGCAGAGACAAAATTGACCCCCAAATGCAGGACCACCCACACGGCAAAAAACTACCGACCAATTGCATGCCAGAACTTAATGTATAATATACAAGATACAGCATGCTTAAACCTCTTCCTCGACAGTAGAACAAGCAGCTGCTATATCAGTGGTGCGAGACCACAGGATGAACCAAGTTTCAATGTGAATAGACTACAAGAAAGCCTTTGACTCTGTTCCCCATTCATGGATGCTAGAAATCTTTCAACTTCCTAAAGTTCCAATGAGAATAGTCAAAACCATAGCTGACCTGACTTTATCGTGGGCCACCATCTTGAAATTAAACACAAAGAGTGACTGTATTATCACTGATAGATTACAGTATCGCAAAGGCATATTCCAAGGAGACAGCCTCTCTGTGATGTCATTTATACTTTCTGTAAACCCCTTGTCATTCATGTTAAGGAAGTCTGAAGGATGTCTCATTGGTTCACAAGGAAACAGAAATACCAAAATTACACACTATTTCTTTGTGGATGACTTGAAACTTTATGCAAAGAATATGCATGAGAGGAAAAAGAGCCTTGACTTAGTTACAACATTCCCAAAGGATGTAGGGTTGGAGTTTGGTCAGAATAAATGTTGCTATATGGCTGTGAAAAGGGGGAAAACTATAAACGAGACTAGTAACATCTCCATTAATGATTTGACTGTTTCCCCTGTATCTGACGAGGAATGTTACAGGTATCTAGGGGTGGATGAAAATATATCTTACAGTGGCACCTGTAACAAAACATATGTCTCTAAAGAATATTACAGCCGAATAAAGAAAATTTGGACCTCAGAACTCTCTGCAGTCAATAAAACAGTGGCCCATAATGTGTTTGCAGTTCCAGTACTCATACCAACATTTAGACTGCTTGATTGAACGCTTGATGAGATCGGAGCCATTGATGTGAAAACCCGAAAAATACGAACAAGCACACATCATTTCCACATAAATGGTGATGTAGACCGCCTCTACCAAAAACGAAAACAAGGCGGAAGAGGCTTAGCATCGATCCAGAATGCCTTTGAATGTCGCATCATATCCCTTCGGCAACATCTTTTAACCACCAAGTGTCGAAGTGCATCCCTTGACCAAGTTTGCATACATGAGGCTGGTAACATCATAAGACTTGGAAGGCAATTATTTGAGCAACACTCTTGTCTGATAATCTAGAATACATTCCCAAAGAAGTCGCACGACTCTACCGCAACGTTTCATCAAATGAAAGGATGCGCCTGTTTGAGCAGAAGACTATGCATGTATATGTTAGTAGAAAGCTCCGAGATAATAGTAATATTGATTATCAAAGCAGTCCATTATAGACCATTTGCGGGATTACTACCCCTCACTATGAAGGGTATGCTTTTTTCAATCCAGGAGCAAGAAATATTAACCAAATAGCCGATGCATAAAAGGAGTGGCGATGCAGGAAAAGCAGTAAAATGTGGCAACCGATGCAGACTTTGTAGAGTTAACACCGAAGATATCAGCCACATCATAAGCAGTTGTCCGAAAATGAAATCCGTCGAAAGGATAACCACGAGGATAAAGAAATAAGAACCCATAGTATGTCAGAAGTCATAGCTACTCATAATAAAAAGGAGTACTGGTGGAATGTCCCAGTGAAAACCTCAATAAAATGTAAGCGCAACAGACGTGATATAATGCTTTGGGTTAGAGAAGAGAAACTGTGCACAGTTGTGGAAGTTATCTGCTCAGCGGCTGTTAGCATAAAGCTGAAGCTCAGAGAAAAAGAGAATACCTACGCTGAACTATTGATAAATCTGCAGTTACTCTATTCAAATTACAAGTTCAGGTTTATACCTGTAATTATCGGGGCCCTGGGATATGTAACACACTGCCTAAATACCAATCTTGAGAAATTAGGCTTCTCAGAACCAGAAAGGAGAAAGCTAATTCGAAGACTACAGATGCAATCCATCATTGGAATTGTAAAAATCTGTAAAACTTTCCAGAAGTTTATCATTAAAATATGTATGAACATGTCTAGATATGCAACTATATGCATGAGAATACATACATAAAACAAAACATACAAATCTGCACACTTACATACATACATACATACAAATATACCCTGTTGTTGATATTGAAATTCCAATGAAGGAGCTATAGATCTGGGTTAGAAGCCAGCTCTTTACCTATTGGCAAGAAATCTTGAAATAAAAGTGAACAATGACATACATACATACATACATACATACATACATACATATATATGCATACATACATACATACATGCATACATACATACATACATCTCAACAATTAAATTTTCTATGCTCTAAGAGTCTCCATATTTTAGAACAGCATACGTTAAATCTCTACACTCATACAACATGTAGTAACTTTGTCTGATTACAACAATTGTTGAGATATAATAAATGGGAAATATTGTTAATGACACAATTTTACAACGTTATAGTAGTATTCAGTTGTTTAAAGTGCCACACAATAGGATGAAGCTCCATTGTGGCGAAAAGAACTTCTGAGACATGCAGTCAACCTGTGCAGATTCACTTTTACCGTTAGTGAACTTATTATTCATAAACCAGATAATAAAGCAAAAGAAACTCGTCCTTGTTTCAGGTACGTCGTTGTTTGATGCAACTGTTCCTGTAAGCTTCAAGACATCAAGATTCAAATTCATCTTTCGACCGCTCAGCACTTTAGTATTCGGAGCTAAATACTAATTTAGTGAAATTCTGAAGCTCGGTGACACATTATTTATTTTCGTATAGACCTATTTAAAAGGTGTTACTCTATATATCACATTGCATACTATTGCGCTGTCTATCGTTGGTGTAATTTCAAGATTGTCATATAGTCCATACATGTCGACGCTGTAATACCAGTCTATGTCTGTCTGTATGTATGTATATCTCAATTTCTGTTAATCCTCCACGTACATGTATACAAAACGAAAACGAATCTCCTAAGTGTATGGCTTCATTTAGAATTCATCAAATATATCCGGACTTATCAACGATGATTTGTCCTGTTTTGCTCGGAAAACTTTTTTCTCACAGATTACCCCTCCGATTACGTTTTGTGAATATTGAGCTTCTGAAAAATGTAATTGAGAAAAATCCAAATCGAACTGCACGAGAATTAGTCATAATTCGGTCATGAGACGCATCGATGAACGAGGAAACGAGTCTAAACTTGTTCAGTGGATTCCTCATCATCTGGCTGCATCTCAGCTTAAAGAATTGCATTTTGCCCGGACAGAATCTACTCAACTGAAGGAAATGAATTCTTTATAATTATATCCAACGAAAGCAACAATGGTTAACCGCCTGACAATGAAAACGAGAATCACCAAACAAGACTACTTTCGAAAAATATAATACTCTGTGCTAGTAGTATATGAAGAGTGTCGTCATGTTAAACCAAAACGAAACAGTTGCGTCATCAGTTGCAAGCATTGCTAAAAAATTTACAGTCAATTATAAAAGGGTGTCGATCTTACATGATAATACAAGACTATATTATATACTAAGATCAAGGAGATCTTAGGAGATATATACTGTCTAAGATCAAGGATGTCTAAGAACACGGAAGTTTTGCCTCACACATCTTACTTCTCATATGTGTGTGTGCGTGTGTTTATTCACACAGCTTCCGTGTATCAAATTCATTCACAAGGTGCCGCGCAGTAGCAGCGAACTATTACAAAAGGAGTGGTGACAATGACATCAAAATTTCGGCATCCTAGCCTCCATCGGACGAAGGTTAGGAGGCCGAAACTTCTAAGTCACGGACAACACTCTTCTAGCAAAGTATAGTACATAATATACATTAGTGACAGAGACAGTATTAATACCAAGATGTAATATTTATCCCCGCTTAAACGTAGTTGTTCAGTCAGAACAAACTATATAGAGCTGTAATTACCATGAGAGAAAATCTCATATTGGCTTTTGGTACAAAATATACTCTAGTTTATATCGCTAGTGGAAAGACAAATCCATGCCATCTCCAGCGTCGTAACTACCAAATCACTTGATTTCGCCCCTCCTTTGTGTCGTCTCTGATGGACGCTCAACTGCTAGAAATAGCAACGATTCATATCCCCGTCAGCGATGTGCAGAATAACAGTACCAGGACAGGCGCTGGTGTCGCAATTAGCCAGTGAGCTTGTTACAAAATGCATTAGCGACCGAGGCAGTATTAATAGCAAAAGTAATATTTATCCCCACTTAAATGTTAGAACAAACTATACTGCAGTAGTTACTATGAGAGAAAGTCTTATTCTGGCTTTTTGGTGCAAAAGGCACTCTTGTTTACATTGCTAGTGGAGAGGTAAATTCACCAGATAACGTTATTTCGACCTTTCTTGATCTTGTCAATAATGGACATTTGACCGGTAAAGTCATTGACAAAACCTATTTTTGCACCCTTTACCATATGAGAGGATTTTTTTCTCTACGGTAACTGCAGTGAATTTTGCTTCACAAACATTTTAACTAACCTAACGTGCACGCGCGCACGCGCACGCACACGCACACACACACACACACACACACACACACACACACACACACACACACACGTATACACACTGCATATATGAATATAAAACATACATAAATGTAAATAATGTTTTACTCTTAGCCAAATAGATTGTTTTGTAAATACCTAAGTGCGAACAGGGAGAAGAAAAGAATATATCCAAATTATTGCAATATTTTGGGCCTCTTGCATAAAAGATTTCTTACTTTATGTCTCGAGCAATAAAAACAGTCAAGGGCTTGATGGATTAAGAATGGCCTCTTTGGATTATTCAGAGAAATGAATTTATGAATAACGATTGACATTTCTGGACATTGCTTTGAATCATGAAACGAAGAGACCATTCTCTTACCAAAAATCTTACTGAACGAATATTCTGTATAATATGAACTCTTCTTGCAGTACCAGTTTAAGAAAGTTAGTTTCTCCCATTAGTAAATAGATATCTTCTTAATTTCCAGATGACGACGAATATATTAATGCCTTTAATTCTTATAATTAGAAACTTTGCTGTTACAGCTTTATAAACAAAATACAATACTGCATATCGTTTGTAAAGCAGTGAGCAGGACTAATCGATAGGGGTCGATACAATAAGTACCAGTGAAACACTAGCCGTCGATGCAATCGACCCACCCACTCTCCCCAATGTGCTGGCTTTGTGCCAAAATTTGAAACCAATGTTATATATCACTCGGTGTATCAGGATCATTCTAACGGTCAACCTGGGAATATTTTTAGCGTATGTTCTTTACAAACCAGGTTTCGTATTTAATACTGTTGACATATGAAAGATTTGCCCTAAGAAGACTGGGGAAATTGCTTACCATGACCCACCAACAAATACCTTCTACTTTCAGCACGGGTGTTCTCTTTTCTTCCTGTGGTACACCTGTGTTTACATATATAAACACATACACACGCACACACATACATAAGCATATATGCATGTGTACATTTATATAGGAGAATGTATGTATACACACGCACACACATACATAAGCATATATGCCTGTTATACATTTATATAGGAGGATGTATGTATACACACATATATATGTTCGCAGTGGCTCTGACGAAAATAACATTCATTTTCTTAGGTCGTTCAATTTTCTTCACTTGATCAACAGACCAATTCAGTAAACCTATCAATAATGTACCTATACTGATTACTAGAAAAAGCTGTAAGACAAATTTTCTCTAATAAAGAAATTATATGTAATGACCATTACTTTTAACTTGTTTCTTTTATATATATATATATATATATATATATATATATATATATATATATGTATGTATGTATCTGTCTTCTATTTTTTAATTATTACAAATCTTTCACTGATGAGGGACCCGGTTTCCAACAAAGATACAAGGCTCCGTCTTTAGATGTAATTAACACAAACAAATTCACATTTGGAACTTGGGAAAAGTCTTGCATATTTTTACTGTTCCACTCACAGAATGCACTTGTATGTATGTATGTATGTATGTATGTATGTACTATGTATTACAGCAGTATCAACGCCAAGCAGTGTTTAGGCATAAACGAACTTTAGGTTAGTTAAAATATGTTTGCGACATATTTCAATTTCTAAAGGCAAATTCACTGCAGTTACCATGAGGAAAAAACAAAAAAAAAAACATTCTCTCCAATGCTAAAAAGTTTGAAACGCGTGTGAGAATCCGATAGGGGTCAGGAATGGACGGATATGGTATTTTTACATCTTTTTGGCCATAAGACAGAATTTTGTCTCCGCACCTTGAGTTTGATCAACTGTTTAAATTGGATTTGCTACTTACATATCTACGTACCTGCAGTATACTACCAATACATGATATCTGATGGTTGTTTTGTCTCACAGTGAACCCTATGTTATGGCACCTAACCTACATTTTAATAAATTCTGTAATTAATATTTATCTCTCTCTCTATGTATGTACATATGTGTGCGTGCGCGTATGTGTGTATGTGTGTGTGTGTGCGTGTTTGTGTATGTATGTAGATATGTGTGTATATATATATATATATATATATATATATATATATTTGGGTGTCGAAATATAATGGTTCAATGGTATCTGTAGAACTTATATTTCAGGGATAAATCTTAGTTTCAGTGCGAGAAACAGATTTATAACTTCATCTTTTACGAAATGCTATTCTCTACGATTTTAATCACATTGTAAATACATGTAACAACCATACAGTTTCTTAGCGTATGAGAAAATTAAATGGAAGAAAATCTAGGCTTCTAACTGAAATAGGACGTAGAAGCTTACGTCTGTGTACTTTATATGTATTTTATATGTGTATTTATTGTCTCATATACATATACGTACACATACGCAAATATATGCGTATTCATAAATACACAAATACAAAACACATGCATATTCATACATACTCGTAAACTACACAAAAACACACACATATGTAGTTTACGCGTGTATGTTTGTGTGGGTGCGTGTGCAACTTAGTGTAGGTGCGAATGTACATGCACAAGTGTTTTAATAAAGAAAGTAGCCCGATTTAAAGGCGATAAATTGAATACATCTTCAAAGCTCCAGGCAGGACTCGAACGTTGTTCGCCGACTGAGCTATTTTATAACGTATTGACAACTATCTTATAATGTATCTTTCTTCAGATATATTTTAAGTACTTGTATTATCTTACTTCTACTTTCTTCTGTGTTATTAAATAAATGATGTCTAGAAACTGTTTCGTTTTGTGACTGACAAATGGGCGTTAACGGGCGATTTCTTGAAACTGATAATTGATTCACTCAAGTGGAACATATTTTACTTGTATCGTGATTGTTGTCCTTCCATCTTGTAACAAATGAGACGGAGATTTTGTATTAACATTGTTCTTGATATAATTTGAACGGCAACTGTATACTGATTCCCTCCAGCACTTCTCAGCCCCTCAACGATTGTCTTTTCATCGTAACTATACTCGTTTGGTGAAATCTATCCGGTTGCACTATTTTATTGTTGTTGTTGTTGTTATTATTATTATTATTATTATTATTATTAGTATTATTAAGGCGGTGAGCTGGCAGAATCATTAGCACGCTGGACGAAATGCTTAAGTGGTATTTCGCCCATTGTTACGTTCTGAGTTCAAATTCCGCCGAGGTCGACTTTGCATTTCATCCTTTCGGAGTCGATAAATTAAATACCAGTAGAACACTGAAGTCCATGTAACCGACTTATCCCCACCTCTCCAAGCTGCCCTTTTGGAAAAAAATTTGGAATTGTTACCTCCGTCTTAGCGAAGGCGAAGGATTTGCTTTCAGTCGTGTTTGTTTGCTTGTTTGTCCGTGGACAAGGTATCTCAAGAATCGCTGGATGGATTCGGATGAAACTTTCAGGAATGTTTGGCCTCTTGACTGGTACGAACTGATTAGATTTTGGGATCCATCCGGTACCGGACAAGGATTCTGGATTATTTTCCCGGTTTTTTTAACTTAATTTTTGAGAGCGGTCGGGTTCACTTTTAGTATTCTCGTTTGTGAGAGCAGTGGAGTTTATTTCAGGTATTCGCATTTTAAAAATCATCTCCGGCTAATCGTTGAGAGGACGTTGGTGTTGCCTTGGCGGAGGTTTTCACTCTCTGAGTGCTCTTGTTGTTGTTGTTTTTACTACTACTACTACTACTACTATTATTATTATTATTATTATTATTATTATTATCATTATTATTATTAAAATAGTGAGCTGGCAGAATCGTTAGCACGCTGGACGAAATGCTTAAGTGGTGTTTTGACGGTCGCTACATTCTGAGTTCAAATTCTGCCAAGGTCGATTTTGCCTTTCATCCTTTCGGAGTCGATGAATTAAGTACCAGTGAAACACTGGGGCCAATGATATCGACTAGTCCACTCACTGCAAATTTCAGGCCCTGTGCCTATAATAGAAAGGATTATTATTATTATTATTATTATTATTATTGAGTGAAAGAGCCGTGCATGCTATCAAAGTGACACTGGGGTTAAATATACGAAGCTCAATATACTCATCATGACTATCCGTCTGATAAGGGTACACCAGACACATGCATCACAACCATAGTACACGACATGGGGATCTTATAACAAGATAATCAGCGCATGACCTTGCAGGTGGAGCCCACTTACAATGTTCTTTAGGTCGAGTGGCCCATCCCGCTCAAAAAGCATCTGAATAAGGTTAGTTTTAAGGATGATGAATAAAACACTGAACTTTCCAGAGGTGAATAATTCAAACCCCAAAGAAATCTTCTCAACACATGGCTATGGTGCTCCCCCACCACTTCTGCTTGGGATCAGAGATGTATATATTGTCAACCACCAGGGGACATGCTTAACTGGTTAAAGTGAAACAACTAACAAGCAAATCTGTGGTCGTGAACAGATTATTTGTGTAGTCCACAAAACAGATTAGAATGTCTAGAAAAAAATTCCTAACATCGGGTTACAACAAGTAATCTTAGATTCCGAGAACCCTCCTAAGAATCTTAGCTGTCCCTAATAACACTGCTTTATGGATCTGTACTAAACTGAGTTTCATGTCTATTTCCTCTATCCATCTTTTCAAATCATTAGGGATAGTTCCTAATCCACCTGCAACTACTGGAATGTGTTTTGCCCGCATTTTCCATAGTCTGTAATTCAATGGCTAGGTCCTGGTACTACACTACTTTTCCATTACCTCTCATATTGAGTTTTTCATCATTTGGGATTGTAAAGTCAAATATCTACCACTTTCTATTCCCTTTATCGACCACTGCTAAATCATGCGTTGTAGCTTCTATTACTCTGTGAGTCTGAATGTTAGAGTCCTGCAACATTTTATATTTCTTATCTTCTAATACTTTACTAGGTTCATATTCATACCATTTGTCAATATTGTCAAATCCTAACTTTCTACATAACTCCCAGTAGATTACTCTCCATAGGTTACCATATCTTTTCTTGTATTCCTTCTGTGCCAGCATGTTGCATTCACTTAATATAATGAGTAACACTTTCCTCTTTTGAGTTGGTTAACCTACATTGGGAATCTACTTGGATTTTGTCTATCTTGGCTTTTATCCAATTCGTCCGTAATGCTTGATCTTGTGCTGCTACTAACAAACATTTTGTCTCTCTTTTGAGCTTTCCATTCTGCAACGATGACCATGACTCTAGACTACTATTTGCTGCAACTATCTTTGGAAATTTACCATGCAAATCCTTCTCCTGCCAGTCAAATAAATTTTGTTCTTTTTTCTGGTTTTTAACTTTATTCATTGGTTTCCTTATGTCTTGCTGTGACTCTAGCAACTCTTAATAAACCTTCTTCACTATTACCTACATATAAGTCTATATCTACTCTAGCTGACTCCACGCAGTCTTCTACAGATATTAGCCCTCTTCCACCTTCCTTTTTGCTACTCTTGTTCTTGGGTGGAGTCCGCCATTCATATCGAATTCTTTACTAGTTCTTCTGTCTAGCTTTGCTAATTCAGTTTTTGTCTAATCTACAAAAGCTGCTGATTGTCTAAGTAATGATACTGACCAAGAATTTGCAGCCTTCATTAGATTCGGACCATTTAGCTTTTACTTCTGATGTACCTCTTCTCAATATTCGTTTTCATTTCTATAATTAATACTATATCAGATTATTATACTCCTAGATATTTATAACTCTCTCTTTCTTTCAATGATTCTAATGTCTAGTCATCTGGTAATTGGATGCCTTCACTTTTGACTACCTGTCCCCTTTTTATGGCTAATATTGTACACGTATCTATGCCAAATTCCATACCTGTAACTTTGTTGAGTCTTACAGTCTGTATTAAGAAATCTATCTCTTTTTCATTCTTACTAAAATGTTTCATATTATCCATGTAGAGCAAATGGTTAATTTTTTCCTTTACTATTTCTGAATTGGTACCCTGTCTTTGCCTTCTTTAATACTAAACTGATGGAGATCAAACATAAGACAAATATTAAAGGGGATGACGAGTTTACTTAGAAAATTCCTCTCTTGATATTAAATTTCCTTATGACTGTGTCACCTGAGTATAGATCTACTTCCCAATACTTTGCTAATTATTTTCTTATATTGTCTGCTATATTGAATATACTCAAACATTCACTTATCTATGAGTATGGGACTATGTCATAAGCTTTCTTATAATCTATCCATTATTATTATTATTATTATTATTATTATTATTATTATTATTATTATTATTATTGTTCAGTAGTTTTATTTTTATAACGTACTTTCACTTCACTACCGAGCGCAGCTCTGTGCGCCTTGGGTATGTGCTGTGGTTTGCTGTGGTGCTCTTATGTTTACTGTATTGAAAGTGTTTTGCGTAGAATGTGTGCAGTACCCAGTAGTGCAATTTTCTGTATGTTATATATATTTGTAAGTCCTGGTGTTTTTGTTATGTATTTGTCTGAATATTTTTTTATTATACCTAAGGCACCTACTATGATAGGAATTGTTTCTGTTTTTAGACTCC
>NC_068997.1:34192045-34193068 GCF_001194135.2 Octopus bimaculoides
TGCTGTGGTTTGCTGTGGTGCTCTTATGTTTACTGTATTGAAAGTGTTTTGCGTAGAATGTGTGCAGTACCCAGTAGTGCAATTTTCTGTATGTTATATATATTTGTAAGTCCTGGTGTTTTTGTTATGTATTTGTCTGAATATTTTTTTATTATACCTAAGGCACCTACTATGATAGGAATTGTTTCTGTTTTTAGACTCCACATTCGAGTTATCTCTATTTCCAGGTCTTTGTATTTTGAAAGTTTTTCCATTTCTTTTAGAGAAACGTTGTCATCTGCTGGTATTGATACATCAATTAGAAAGCATTTTTTTTCTTCATGATCTTTGACATTATTATCATTATTATTATAAAGGCGGTGAGCTCGCAGAATCGTTAGCACGTTGGGCAAAATGCTTAGCGATGTTTCGCCCGCCTTTACGTTCTGAATTCAAATTCCGCTAAGGTCGACTTTGCCTTTCATCCTTTCGAGATCGATAAATTAAGTACCAGTGAAACACCGGAGTCGATGTAACTGACTATCCCCCCCACCCCAAATTTCAGGCATTGTACTTATAGTAGAAATAATAATTATTATTGAGTAAGAGAACAATATGGGTGGGATCCAATTAGTATTTTCTTCAAGTTTGGTAGCCCATCCCGCTCAAAAGGTGCCTGAATAAGGGTTGTTTAAGGATGTTCAACGAAACAACAATGTTTCCAGAGGTGATTTATTCAAACCCCAAAGAATTCCTCTCAACACATGACTATGATTCTCCCTCACTACTTGTGCTCGTGACCAAAGATGCACATATCGTCAGCCATTAAGGGACATACTCAACTGGTTAAGATCAAACAAGTGACAACCAAATCTGTGTTGTTGAACAGAATATTTGTTGTAGCCCAGCCAATGTCAGTTGGATGCAAGGAGTGAGCTAAAGGACAGCACATACATTTGATCCCTATATGCAAGTTATTTGTGCAGGTCGTTCGGCAAAAGCTGAATACTCATTCGTCGTCTTGGACGTAAGAGCTCCTCCTCC
>NC_068997.1:34193315-34203315 GCF_001194135.2 Octopus bimaculoides
TTATTATTATTATTATTATTATTATTATTATTATTATTATTATTATTATTATTATTATTATTATTATTGAGTGAAAAAGCCGTGCATGCCATCAAAGTGACACTGGCTAAAATATACGAAGCCCAGTGTACGCATCATGACTACCCGTCTAAGGGCACATCAGGCACATGCATCACAACCATATGCGCGCGACAAGGGGTTCTCATATCAAGATAAACAGCGCATTGCCTCGCAGGTGGGGCCCACTTACAGTTTTCTTCAGTTCGAGTGGCCCTCCCGCTCAAAAGGTTCCTCAATAAGGGTTGTTTAAGGATGTTGAACGGAACACTCATCTTTTCAGAGGTAAAATATTCAAACCCCAAAAATTCTTTACAACAGTTTTTCGCTTTGCTCATGTTTTGTGGCTATTAGTATTAGTTTTCCTTGTTTCTGAAGTACGTATCTCTGTAATCCTATGCTGGATATTTTGAAATTATTTTCTAGCTGTATAAGGCGTCTACCACCTTCGATTCGTTGTATAGATAACTTTCCTATGTCAGATTTTGGGTGGTGCATCCTAAATCCTGTCATTTTTTTTCTTGTTATCCTGTCTATTTTGATTAGTTCATTTAGAATCCAGTTAAGAATATTGTAACTTCTCACTGGGATGGCTAGAGTGCTGATACCTATTATCTTGTTTTTCACATTTAGTCCTGTTTTCAGTATTAATCTAAGTCATTTATAGTATTCTTTTCTTATCTTCTCTTTCATTTGTGTGAGTTGTATGGTATCTAGTTCATTGATTCCTAAGAATTTGTATGTCTGACTTTGGTCTAATTCTCTTATTTCATTTGCTTTATTTAGTGTGAAGTTGCTACTCTTAACTAGTTTTCCTTTTCAAGATTACTTTGACACATTTTCGTAAGCCAAATTTCATGTTAATTTCTTTAGTAAATCCATTTACTGTTCGTAGTAATGTTTCCAGCTGTTTATCATTTGAAGCGTAGAGTTTTAGATCATCCATATATAAGAGGTGGCTGATTGTTTCGCGGTAACAGTTGTATCCACATCCAGTTGTGTTTATCATGGCAGATACAGGTGTGAGTGCTAAGCAAAAAAGGAGTGGCGAGAGTGCTTCTCCTTGGAATATTCCTCTCCTAATGGGGATGACTCGTTTTCATGAGACCCTCTTTTGTCCGGAGCTGTACCACTGCCTGCCATTTATTCATGGAATGTTGTATATATTTTATGATTATTGGTGCTACCTTGTTCATGGCTAGTGTTTCTAGGATCCACATGTAGGGAAAACTATCAAAAGCCTTTCGGTAATCGATCCAGGTCATACATAGACCTTTCTTGTTTCTGCGGCTGTCTTCAGTTATGGCTTTATTAATCTGTAGCTGATTTTTATAGTCGTATGAGCCCTCGCTCTTCTGGAAGCAAGTTGTTTTCTTCTAGATGCTTGCTCAATCTCTGCGATATTATTGCCGTAAAGACTTCGTAAATTGTAGGGAGACAAGTTATTGGTCTGTAATTTTGTGGGTTTGCCGTTTCAGCGGATTTGGTAGTTAGGATAGTTTTCCCTTCCGTAAGCCATTCAGGCATTGTCTCTGGCTCTGCTAGTATTTCATTAAATTTCTCAACCAGCTTTTTATGCGTTCCTGTCAGATATTTTAACCAGGCGTTTGGGATCTTGTCGTGCCCGGGTGCTTTCCAGTTGCTTAGTTTTTACACTGCCTGGTTGACCTCTTCAGTTGTTATAGGAGTTCAGAGTTGTTCAGGTTCTGTGTATGTTATTTTGATAGATCTTTTCTGAGGTTGTTTCTTCGCCGACCATATTTCTTTCCAAAATTATTTCATCTATTCTGCTGCTGATGCTGCATTGGTCTCTATTTTATTTTTGCCAAGTTCTTCGTCGTATCTTTTGGGGTTATAGTTGAACTGTTTGTTTTGTTCAAAAAAACGTTGGCGTTTCTCATACCGGCGGATTCTTTGTGCTTTGGTGAGAATATCTTGCTTTAGCTGTTCTTTTACCTCACTTTTTCTTATTCTGTAATTTTGCTTTTACGTAGTGTTATTATTCTCTTCTTGTTGCTTAGTAGTGTTAATTGTCTATTAGCTTCATTAAGGATTGACACATCCTTTCTCTTTTTTCCTTTTTTTTTCTGAATATTATCTATCCACAGGGTTTGTTTGGGTGGTGATACTCCTGTTTGGATAGGTCTTAGGGGTTATCCAGCTTCTTTTGTGGCTACAGAGGCTGCTGTATATATTGTCATTTAGCCGGGTGATATTGGCATTTGTTTCTCTGGTTATTAGTTCTGTGACGGCCAAGTACATGCTATTTATTATGGATGTTTTATTATCAATCACAATTTTTGGGAGGTACAATCGATGTTCCACACGGAGATCTGTGGCTTTCAATTCTTTGATTATGCTCATTTTTAGAGTATCATAATCATTAGTTCCACCTTCACTGTTTCCAGGTTTTACATTTGTTTCGTATTCCGTCCTGTTCATATTTGTGTCTGTAGTGTTCTGGTTTGGTGCATTTTACTCATAATTATACATTCCTACGGTTTAGGTTTATTGTCTTTCGCTGTTTACTTCGTTTTTGTTGGACATGTTACGTCTGTCTTCGTGTTTTACAGTCCCAGTGCTTATAATATTATTTGGCATTGCTGTGTGGTTACTATCTACATTTTTCTGATGCATTTTTCTTTTTAAGTATTCTATTTCTAATATTCTTTTCGTTTTGAGAATATATCTCCGTATGTCAGTTAATTTATTAGGGTTCATTGATGTACCTAAATCTATTTTTGTTCCAGATTTTATATGTACATGTGTTTTCGTTCTGTGGGTAGAGCACTGCTGTAAAATAAACATGTAGGATTGAAATATATTCCTCACGTGTCCATTTATGCTTTTTTGATTTTATTTGCAGGACATGAAAAATAACGCCGGGCCCTTTATTTTGATTGCCATCATTTTCGTAGGGTACCGGTCCGTTCATTTCTGGTATTAAATGGTTTTGCAGGTATAGTTTTTCGTTCTTTTTGTATAGCAAGTTTAAACTGCGTACTTTCCATTTCTTATCCAGGTATGTTTTAATTTATTTTTCATTTGCTTGTGCATGGTGTTTGGGGACGGAGATGGTCTGATGTTGGTTGGATCGTAATATGGCAAGCGTGTTTACACGTGTTGTGCGAGTGATGGAGATGACACACGGTTAAAATTTCATTTGGAATATAGAAATAAATTTTAATGAGTATTACTTACTCGGATATAGTCCAACACTCTTAATGAGTATTTCTTACTCGAGTATAGTCCAACACTTCATCAGAGTGGCGAGCGTGTTTACACGTGTTGTGCAAGTGACGGAGATGATACACAGTTAAAATACATCGTTCATTCGAAAAATAGAAATAAATTTCAATGAGTATGACTTACTTGGATATAGTCCAACACTTTACCAGTTATTTTAAGTTGCATTTGTTGTCTTTATTCCCGATGTTTTTAGATAGATTTCGGAGCAGTGTTTTATCGCTCTCACATGTTAAACGTCCTCGCACTCTCTTATTGATTAAACACGCCTGAGCTCTCTTATTCGTTAAACGTCCCTGAGCTCTCCTATTTGTTAAATATCCCTTAGTTCTCTTATTATTATTATTATTATTATTATTATTATTATTATTATTATTATTATTGTATGACAACTCTCAGCTTATTTTGCTGGGTATAATGGAAAATGTCAGCTATTTACGTCCAGCAGGCTAAGGTGAAACCTGTTTACTGATCATACTTCAAGAATCCTGCGAAAAATTCTTGCAGTTCCAAGCAATGCTGATTTTTGTAAGTTTTCTATCTTTACATTTGTACCAATTTTTTTTTTTATTCATGTTGGTCGTTGAGTACTGATACTTCCAAGTGCGCTAATTGCTATTGGTATCACGGCTACTCCCCTCAGTGACCACAACCTTCGCATTTCCCACTTCAAATCATCATAGTTGTTCAGCTTTCTCTCTCTTTGATCCCGTTTTGACCGGGATATGCTATGTCGATTATTCACTACAACAATGTCCGGCTTCCAATGTCTGGTCAGGTGATCATTTATATATATTGCATTCCACAGGATTTTGCAATCTTCATTCTCAGTAACTCCATCTCGGGTTTGCTCATACCACGTTTTTGCTCTTTGTAAGCTGTGATTTCCACAGAGTTCCCAATGGACCATTCTTGTCACATTGTCATGTTGTCTTTTGTAATCGCGTTGTGCCAATTTCAGGCATTAGCTAAGCATGTGCCATACAGTTTCACGCCTCTCACAGCACTTTCTATGGTTGTCGCTCTCGGTAGTGTTGTCGATTCTGCACTTCACATAGTTAGTCCTTAATGCTTGTTCTTGTGCGTGCATATAAGCGTTTTTGTCTCTCTCATCAGGTCATTTCTCCTCATCAATACCCACCGATCTTCTGTATCTGTTTTGGTGTTTGCATCTCTTGAAAACTGACCGTATATGTTTTTCTTCCATTCAGTTTCTTTTTTTGTGTGCTCTTTTCCTCTTTAAGTTTTCTTTCTTAACACAATTATTAATTTGATGACGCCGGACTTCTTCACATGTTTCAACACTGGTTATATGGTATTTTTTATATACCGCACTACGCTGTTTTCCTTAGCTTCCAAACAATCCTGGTAACTGATCAAACCTCACCCACCCTTTCTTCTGGAGAAGAACAGCCTATCGGTGTCACTCTTAGAGTGCCCTGTTAATATTTTTCTTGTCTTCTTATCAATGTTCATCAATTCTTTCTTTTGCCAGTTTATGATTCCAGCTCCATACTGAAGTGAGTCTATCACCCTTGTATTAATTGCTTGGATTTTATTCCATCCGGTCAATGTTGAGCGCAATACCAATCTTAGTCATCGGAAATATTCCATCTTCAGTTGTTTTTTTTATTTCCTTCTCTATGATTTCGTTGAATTCTAGTATGCCAAGGTATTTGTAGCTTTCCTTTTCAACTCATATAATCAGTTCTCTATTAGGTTATCTACTAGGTTCTATTCCTGCTAGGGACTGAACATTGCTTGTTTTCAGGTACTTTGTACCACACTTCATGAGTCCGAATTCCATTCTAATATCAACACTAAGACAGTAGACCGTGTTCACCAAAGAACTCACCTGAGCATCATCCTTATCATACAGCTTCAAATCATCCATGAAGAGGAGATGGCTGATTGTTTGAGATTTCCCCTTTAGGTGATATTCCAGGATAATTTTCCTGAGTACCAAGGTCAGAAGGATAATGCAGAAAACAAAAAGCAACGGAGATAATCTATTCGCATTATCATTATCACTATTATTATTATTATTATTATTGCCGTTGCACAGTTTCTAACGCTGGAGATGTACTACAGTGTCAGCTGTTCACTACCAGTGAGCTAAGGTATCACCTCTTATTTTTCGAGCACCTTCCGGAGTATTCGAGCGGTTCCAAGCAGTGCTGTTTTCTGCAAGTGCTCCACCCTTATTGCATCCCCTGTTTGTTCCACATACTTCTCGAGATTTTTGCTCACTGTTCCCAAGGCTCCGACAATTATTGGTGCTACTGCTACCTTTTTTTATCGACCACAACTGCTTAACTACCCAAGCTAACCTGTCATATCTCTCGACTTTTCTTTCTTCATTATCGCATACCTTGTTGTCAGCTCGGTATGCTATATCTATGATCCAGCATAGTTTGTTTTCTTTCTCAATTAAGACTATCTCTGGCTTCCTATTCTCTATCTCATGGTCGCACTGAATCACAAAATCCCATAGGATCTTTGCATTTCTATTTTCGACGATGCCTTCAGGTTTGTGGTCGTACCAAGTTTTTGCTCCATCAAGTCCATACTTGTTGCAAAGTGTCCAATGGACAATCCTGGCTATATTGTCGTGGCGTCTCTTATATTTCTTCTGGGCTAGTGGCGTACATTGACTGGTAATATGCTATACGGTTTCACCTTTTTGTCCACAGATTCTGCACTTATCACTTTCTGCTGTCTTGTCTATTCTGTATTTTATGTAGTTTGTTCTTAGTGCTTGCTCTTGGGCAGCACAGATTAGAGACTCCGTTTCCGGTTTTAAATCACTTTTAGTTATCGATAGCCATCTTTTCCTCTGTCTGTCTTATCTTCAACATCTCTATGAAATTGACCATGCATTCTTTTATTTACCCACCTATTTTCAGTTTCATTCGGTTTCAATTTCTTGTATAGTGCTTTATCTTTGCAATCTTTCATCCTACACAAGCCTGACCTTCTTACTTCTAATAATAGTATTTCTGGCATTTTTTACATACCATGCTATGCTATTTTCTTTTGCTGTAATGATGTGTTCGCATCCAATAAGTCCTCTTACCCATCTTTTTCATGGTACATACAGTCTGTCTGAGTCACTTTTTTTTTGTCTTTCTGTCTAAGCTGTTTAGTTCGTCTACTGTCCATGCGATTATCCCTGCTCCATATCTAAGGAGTGAAACCACCCAGGTGTTGATAGCCTCGATCCGTTTAATTTCGACTTAAGTATCAGTCTTAGTCAGCGCAAGTACTCCACCTTAAATTTTTTTATCATTTCTTTCTCCATCAGTTTATCCATTTCCAAAATACCCAAGTACTTATAGCCCGTCTCTTCTATCTGTTTCATAACCTCCCTGACAGTATCGTTAGCCCGTCCATACATTTGATTTTACCTCTCTTCAACACACTACACTTTCTCAGTCCGAACTCCATTCTGATATCAGCACTGAAGGTATACATCGTATCAACGAGGGAACTGACTTGGGCTTCATCTTTACCATAAAGTTTGAGGTCATCCATGAATAACAACTGGTTGACTTTTGTTGGTGGCTTTTGAATACATACCCAGCTTTTGCTTTCCTTAGAATCAGTGTTAGTGGTATCAAGCACAAAGATTAGTGGGGACAGGCAGTCTCCTTGGAAGATGCTCCTCCTAATTTCTATTGTCCCTAAACTTCTTCCGTATGTTGTCAGGTCCGTCCTCCAATTCGCCATACTTTTTCCAAGCAATCGCTCAACATTCGATGCAATACCAAATAGGTTCATACACTCCATAATCCAAGAATGTGGGATCATCTCATACGCGTTACGATAGTCGATCCATAACATGGCTAAGTTACTTTTCCTCCTCTTGCAGTCTCTGAGTACAGTTTTATCTATTAGGAGTTGATCTTTGGTACCTCTGCACTTAAGCTTGCAACCCTTCTGCTCATGTTGCAGGGCTCCATTTTTTCCAGATGTTCGTATATTGATTCTGCGAGTATTCCAGTCAATAACTTCCACATAAGTGGCAAACAGGATATCGGCCTGTCATTGTCTACCGTATTGTCTCTTTCGATGTTTTTCATGCACAACACTGTCCTATCCAATGTCAACCACTCTGGTGTTACTTGGTTAGCATTTAAGAAGGTGTTGCCTTGTGCAGCTATTCGTGCATGACATTCGCCAAATCTTTTGATCCAGTAGCCTTGAATTCCATCTGTTCCTGGGGCTTTCCAGTTGCTCATTTATTTTGCTGATTTCCTTCACTTCCTTAACAGAAATGACTAGTTCTGCTTGTTTTGGACAGACTACTGTTTGTTTCAGATCTTGCAACCATTCAGCATCCTTCTTGTGCTCCTTGTCTTTGCTCCAGATGTCACTCCCAAACCTTTGACTTTTAATGTTATCTGGTATCAACTTTTCATCTGTAGACTCCATTTATTTCTTTATAGAATCTCTTCTGATCTTCTCTGAATAACCTATTCTGGTTGTAACCCTTCATTCTTTGGTCGTATCTTACCATCTTTGCTTTTTTTGCAACGAGGCGCTGTTTTAGTTCCTCTATTACTACTTTCAGGCTCTTTCTTTCAATATTATTCTTCTTTTCAGCGCCGTGTATTTTTGTTCGCTTTTAAGCTCCCCTTTCTCTTTTCGGTCTAGCACAGAAATTTCCTTCGAGAGCATGTCTAACCCTGCCTGCATTCTTCTTTTTCACCATGGATCTTTTCTTTTGTCACTCCCATTATGTTTCTTTTTCTTGACATCAGCACCCACATTTTCTGCTCCAACAATACTTGCTGCCTTGATCAAATTATTTGTTTCTCTGATGTTGTTTGTTCTGATGTATTTCAGAATTTCATTGACATTTTTCGTTTCTTGGTTCAATTTCCATCGATCAACCTTTTTAAGGTTGCAAATAATGTCGCTATCGTTCTCCTTACCTTTATTCTGTCGTGGATTGCCTTTTGTTCATCTGTCATCTCGCTATTAGTTTTAGTGTCTTCTTTTAGATCATCTACATATCTCTCATCAAGTAAACTACCACTACTCCTTCCCTGTGCTATGAGATTACTCTTATTAGTAAGAACTGTATTCTCATTGTTATCTCTGCTGCTATTTTCCATGACCCGTCTTTTGATAGCTTCGAGCTCTACTTCTGTGGACCAACAATTTTTCTTATTGCTCTAGCTTGATCACATAGTCTCTGTTCCGTGAGTTGAAACAATCCCTTTTCTCTTCAATGATCAGACATACGTTGTCTGTAACCCCTAATTTGAACATCATCTTCATCTACCGGGCTGCTCAGGTAGTAACACTCCATGACCACAGCATTCATTTGTTTGCTCCATCTACGCCGTGTGTGGTGGTCCCTTTCTAGATATCGACAGGCTGGAGCCGGACCAGAATCTGTGAGCCTGCCGCGTGGAACACTGTCACCATCATTGGCTTTAGTTTCATTACCACCGTTATTCATAATATTTTGTTTTATTTTATTGTTACTCATATGAGGTAGCGATCATCAGGTTGTGCAATTACCAGTGTTTTATTGTGACATCATCACTAGATGTATTATTAATCAGCCCGTGAGGAGGCTCCACTCGTTTCCTTTCATTATTATTATCATCACTGATATCACTGATATTATTGTTTTTATATGTAGTAGCATCAGTGGTTGCAGCGACAGCAACAGTAGCAGGGGTGGGGTAGTGGTAAGGGTGGTAGTTAGGCCTCAGATTCCTGTGCTGTCATAATAGTAGTAGTTGTAATATTATTGTAGTATTAGTAGTATTTATTATCAGCAGCTGCAGCATATTATTATTACTTTTATTTTTATCATTATCACCATCACCGATAGTTGGGTAGTAGTTTGGTGAATAGATCATAATCATAAATAGATTCGGCAGATGGTGGAGAAGTCAGCCATAGAGACAAAAGAATCTTCGCACTCTTTGGGTCAGCAGAGGTCAAATGTGTTTACTACTACCAGTGGCCGCTGAGAGCGGTGCCTTGAAAAGAAGCAATTCAACCTTTTCTATTTGTAATTACTGGTAGAAAAAAACAATAATAATGATAATACACATACACACACACATATATATACTGATATTCACGTCGTTGAAATTTTGAATTTCTGAATTCATTTGTGTTCTTGCAATAAAAGGTGTGTTTTCGTATTTGGGTAGTCAGAGAGAAAAGAAAGATAAAAGTTTCACACAAGATTTAATATATTAAAGTTTTAAAGTTTTCTTGAGATGTTCATTTGTCTGTCCAGTTGGAGAATACAGTAGGACTTTTGCAATGAAAAGGATGTTTACATTTTCGAATACTCAGGGAGAGTCAAAAAGAAAAGAAAACAAGTTGCAGACAGTAAAGTTCTAAGATTTACCAAATATAGTCTTTTGTATGACTGCACAAAGAGAAATTGTAGTGTTCGTAGAATAAAAAGGAGGATGGTGTTTACATTTTCGAATACTCAGGGAGAAAGGAACGGATAGAGTAGTCGTAGATATGAAAGGTTTTTTTTTTTGAAAGCTGATCGTTTGTGTGTTCGAAAGCTGTGGGTATGTAAGTTTCCTAACTTATTTTATTTTGAGGGAGATTTAAAATATTCACAGGAAATTGTAAATATTCCATTCTTTAGGAATAGTTGGAGGAAGAGATGTTCACTTTGTTGGATTTTTGAATTGCTGAATGTCTTTTT
>NC_068997.1:34208333-34210166 GCF_001194135.2 Octopus bimaculoides
AGAGAGAGAGAGAGAGAGAGAGAGAGAGAGAGAGAGAGAGAGAGAGAGATAGAGAGAGAGGAGGACAGAGAAGAAGTAAGAGAGAAAGAGTGAGAGAGAAAAGGAAAGAGTGAGAGAGAAAGAGAGAGAAAGAGACAGTGAGTGGAGACGGCGTTCGTTTTGTGTTTTTACATATTTCAGAGAGGAAGTAAGAGAGAAGGAGAGAGAGATAGAGAGAGAGAGAGAGAGAGAGAGAGAGAGAGAGAGAGAGAGAGAGAGAGAGAGAGAGAGAGAGAGAGAGAGAGAGAGAGAGACTGAAAGAGACAGTGAGTGGTGACGGCATTCGTTTTGTCTTTTTAACTGTTTCAGAGAGGACATAAGAGAGAAAGAAAGAGAGTGAGAGAGAGAAAAAGTGAGAGAGAAAGAGAGAGTGTGAAAGAGACAGTGAGTGGTGACGGTGTTCGTTTTGTGTTTTTAAATGTTTATCACATCGCAAGAGAAGTAGATATATAGATACATATACACACTTTTAAATCAAAAGCTGGAGAGAAGAGGGACACAAAGTAAGTGAAAGAGAAATAGAGAAAGTGAGAGAGACAGTAGATACATAAATCCAAAGAAAAGTATTTACATAGATACATAGACACAGCAAATATTGGCTGTCAATTTCACTTTTCATTACCATACGACGATAAAATTAACTCACAAATAGCTGAGTACTCCATAAATATGTATAACAGTAACGTAGTTCTCAGGAAGATTCAACCTCACACAGAATATGACAAGGCTGACCCCTTTGAATTACAGCTACAACTCGAGACATATATATGTGAATGTATTTGTGTGTGTATAGCTTAGGTTAGTTAAAACATGATTGCAATAATAAGTGTCGCGTGGTGGAAATAAACGCAATTACCAAACTTTCATTCATAAATCCATTTATTATTTCGTTCTTTTGCATTTCGATTTGTACATTAAGATTCTTTGAATATGTACGATGTATTTTAAGGTTAAATAGTAAATCCGTTTACGTTTGTGTAACAGATATTTTGGTTGGATTATATAGTCATTGGTGTTACATTACTTTCTATATACTGTAACTGTCACAATATACTTTTCTAGGTCTGAAATTTTTGTGGAGGGAGCCAGTTGATTAGATCAACCCCAGTAGACAACTGATACTTAATTTATCGACCCTGAAAGGACGAAAGACTAAGTCTATCTCGGTAGAATTTGAAATCAGAACGTAAAGACAGACGGTCATAATATATAAACATTTCTCATGGCACCATTACACTGTTTAGAGTGTACTGGTGCCATGCTTACATTTTTTATGTCTTCCGTGAATTTTTCATGGGTGCAGCTAGTTATTATTATTATTATTATTATTATTATTATTATTATTATTATTATTATTATTATTATTATTATTATTGTTCAGTAGTTGGGTTTTATTTTTATAACGTGCGCCTTGGGTATGTGCTGTGGTTTGCTGTGGTGCTCTTATGGTTACTGTATTGAAAGTGTTTTGCGTAGGATGTGTGCAGTGCCAAGTAGTGCAATTTTCTGTATGTTATATATATTTGTAAGTCCTGGTGTTTTTGTTATGTATTTGTTTGAATATTTTTTTATTATACCTAAGGCACCTACTATAATAGGAATTGTTTCTGTTTTTAGATTCCACATTCGAGTTACCTCTATATCCAGGTCTTTGTATTTTGAAAGTTTTTCCAATTCTTTTAGAGAGACGTTGTCGTCTGCTGGTATTGATACATCAATTAGAAAGCATTTTTTTTCTTCATGATCTTTGACAACTATATCTGGTCTATTTGCCTTAATTTCTCTATCTGTGTG
>NC_068997.1:34211139-34212242 GCF_001194135.2 Octopus bimaculoides
ATCTAACTCGTCTATAGTACTCTTTCTTTATTTTTTCTTTCATTTGTGTATGTTGTATCCTATCTAGTTCATTGACTCCTAAATATTTATATGGTTGGCTTTCGTCTAGTTCTCTTATTTCATTGGCTTTATCTAGTGTTATATTGCTGCTTTTAACTAATTTTTCTCTTTTCAGGGTTGCTTTGGCACATTTTTCTAATCCGAATTTCATATGTATTTCCTTGGTAAAGCCGTGTACTGTCTGTAGTAGTGTTTCTAGCTCTTTGTCATTTTTTGCATATAATTTTAGGTCATCCATATAGAAAAGGTTATTATTATTATTATTATTATTATTATTATTATTATTATTATTATTATTATTATTATTATTATTATATGTATCAGACCACTTGTGAAATCAATCATGAGAGCTGCTGCTAACATGGAATCCAATACAACCTGTTGCATGATCAACTAACCCAGTGCACCCATTAGGCTTGCCTACTGTTGAGGATTGCTAGAAACCCAACAAGACTAAAAACAAGACCTGTTAAAAGGACAGATGAACTTAGTGTTGGTTCATCGATTATATAGCAATAGAACGGGACCTCAGAAATTCCAAGATGGTGTACGGCGTGCTGAAAGACTACTGGGAGTGAGGCACACCTTAGCTTATGTTAAAGTATATCTCTAGGAGAAGGTTACTGTGATATAAAACCAGATACACTGGGAATGACATTGAAAATTTTGGGGACCTTTTGTTTGTACTTGAGATCATGCTCTTCCACATTCCTAACCAATATTGACACTGGATATTTTGTCCTGGCTTGTCTCTGAGTCCTGTCAGTATGGTGGCGAGAGTCAGAGAGGTGCTGTGCACGCATTATTGGACCTAAAAGTTTCGGTTGCATAATCACCAACAAGGCGACTACCCGAAGTCCGATCGAGTAGGAGGGCACTGTGGCAAGCATGGAAGCTGCGGACGCGAACAAAATTGAAGTCGACTGCTGGTGCAGTAACCTCATGCACTGTCATTGCTGCCATTTTGCATTGAGCAATGGTCGGGGATGATCTTGTCGGTCACAAGTGGACAGCCATCATATATATATATATATATATATATA
>NC_068997.1:34212384-34224470 GCF_001194135.2 Octopus bimaculoides
TAATATTGTCATTTTCTATCGAAAAAGTTTTTTGTTACACAATTGCTTGGAAGTGCTCAGGTCGAACCCGAAACGCTAAACATTATATAACTTGGTTAAAAAGGAGGCAAAATTTAGATAATCATTCTATAGTTATGATTTACATCAACATAATAAATACATATAGCACAAAATTACAGCAAACCAAGGAGCATATCTTGTAGAATTCAAGATGTAATTAGTGCCAAAGACAGTCCTACCCCATATTAAAATAAATTTGTTTGAAACTTTAAGGTGTTTCCATTATTTTGTCCAACCCCTGTATATATATATAAGTCATGGAACAACAGAATCGTTCCGCCATTGTTGTTTTGGCGCGCGCCTGGCACACTCCCAATAAAATTGTTAAATCGACGAAACTTCCAAAGGCAATAGTTTATTGTATAAACAATTTAAAGAAGAGAGAAAGATTGATAGAAAAGAACGCAAGACTCGAAGTGATTCGAGGCGCAATCCATAGTTTCCCGCTAGCCTCAAACGCTTGACTGAAGCCAACCCATCTACTCTTGCAAAGAGCCGGAATGTGTTCTTTTCCGCGGTGTCTAGAGCTGTGAACAAGAACTTAGGCATGACTTGCTATGTTCGACGACACCGTCACTTCCTAACAACCAAGGTCAAAGCAATCAGAGCCGAGAGATGCCCAAAGCTTTTGTCATTCATCAAGCATCAAAGTGCAGGAAAAGCTCTCGGGCTTGTGGATGAGAAGAAGTCCGTTTTGTACGCTGAGGTAAATCGCAGAAATTCTCGAGTGATTGCATACAACCCTTCTGACGTCCCCACTGTATTTGAAACTAAGACTCCTACTTCTGTGATGGTATTTGGAGTCGTCGCCAATGATGGAAGTCATGGACCTACACTTTATTGAGTCTGGCTTGAAGATCGGCACAAAGGAGTATCTGGACAACCTGAAGAAATGTCTGTTACTTTGGATGGAGAAGAAGTTTGGGCTTGACAATGTTGTGCATATCCAGGATTCGGTATCATGCCATCGGTCAAAAGCAACACGGGCTTTCCTTGGTGAGAAGGTGCCACTTTTTTGTGAGGGCCAGCATCTGGCCCAGTAATAGCCTAGATCTCAACTCTCTCGATTACTTTTTATGGGGCGTACTTCAAGCAAGGACCAATGCTTCACCACATTCGAATGCCAACAGTTTGAAGACCTGCATCGTGCGTGGGACATGCAATATCAAAAAGGCAGAGGTTGCGGCAGCTCCAAAAAACTTTCATTCTCGTGTGGAGGCAGTAATTTCCCAAAAGGCGACCATATTGAGTGATAAATGTTTCTATTGTAATAAATGTTACATTAAAATTATATGTCTACTACCATTATTTTAGTATATTCATAACCAGTATCTGCAAGACCCTATACACACACACATACACGTGCGCACACAGACACACACACGCACACGCACACACACACTCCCATATATATATATATATATATACATATATATACACAGATATATGTATGTATGTATATATATATATCATATATTACATCTTGTGTGTACAGTCTGATATATGACTACTCTGTATGAGTTAGAGCTCCACATAAATTGTCATTATCCAGTCAAACCGCTATCGTATACGCTTAATATGAGAATTGTACAACAGGAAGATAGAAATAACAGGCTTTAATAGAAAATTAGAACATCGTTTCTGCATCGGACAGATAACACTGCTATTTCCATTTTTGTGTTGTACAATTCACACACACACACACATACATACATACATACATATATATATATATATATATATATATATATATATATATATATATACACACACATAGGCGCAGGAGTGGCTGTGTGGTAAGAAGCTTGTTTCCCTACCATATAGTTCCGGGATCAGTCCCACTACGTGGCGCCTTGGGCATGTGTCTCCTACTATAGTCTCCGGCTGACCAAAGCCTTGTGTGTGGATTTGGTAGACGGAAACTGAAAGACACCTGTCGTATATACATGTATACACATGTATTTGTGTGTCTGTGTTTGTACCCCCACCATCGCTTGACAATCGATGTTGATGTGTTTACGTCCCCGTACTTTAGCAGTTTGGCCAAAGAGATTGATAGACTAGATACTAGGCTTACAAAGAATAAGTTCTAGGGTCGATTTGTTCGACTAAAAGTGGTGCTCTAGCATGGCCGCAATCAGATTACTGAAACAAGTAAAAGAATAAAAGAATATATATGTGTCTGGAATTGTATGGCTATAAACTCTTTAAACATTTTAAAGAAGTGAATTAGGTGTTTATATTGACATAATTTATTTGTAGCAATTAATTATTTGTATTTACGGAAATGTACTTGCATAGCAAGTGACTTTATCTGAGATTGTGTGCTGAAACAAAAATCATTGCAGTGTGGAAGGTGTTTATAAGCCATTTAAAAGAAACACAAAACGGTTTTTGTGTTTCTTTGAAATGGCTTATAAACACCTTCCACACTGCAATTGTTAATTATTTGTAGTGTTTGTAGTAATTGTTTATATTAACGACATTCAGTAGAACGTACATGACTAAATTAAATGCTCACACGTCAAAACTTAAACATTTGTTCTAGCTTCCACTGGACTATTCAATTTGTTCTCTTTAAATTTAATTTTCTCTACTCTTCTTTGGCTTTTCGTTTGAATCTTCTTATTTATGTATACAAAAAAGTTTACAGACACATGTAAATATTTTAAAGTATATATGTGGTTATATGTATATATTCTTTTACTTGTTTCAGTCATTTGACTGTGGCCATGCTGGAGCACCACCTTGACGGGTTCTAGTCGAAGAAATCGATTTCAGGACGTTCATTTTCTTACGCCAAATACTTATTCTATCAGTTTCTTTTGCCGAACCGTTAAGTTACGGGGACGTAAACACACTAACACTGTTTCTTAAGCGGTGATGAGGGGACAAACACAAAGACACACACACACACACACACACACACACACACACACACACACACGCACACACACGACGGGTTTCTTTCAGTTTCCGTCTACCAAATCCACTCACAAGACTTTGGTTGGTCTGAAGCTATAGAAGACATATGCCTAAGGTGTCACGCAGTGGAACTGAACCCAGAACCATGTGGTTCTGAAACAAGCTTCTTACCAAATAGCCATGCCTGTGCCTATGTAAATTGCAAGTATATCTATAAATTTGTAACACACGCGCGCGCACACATATGTATCCATACACACACATATATATACATATGCATATATACATCTATGTATATATATATATTTTATTATTATTATTATTATTATTATTATTATTATTATTATTATTATTATTAATTTTTAATAGAATTGAAGGATAAAATTATTATATCAGGTAGTCAGCATGAAATAAAACCTTATAGGTAATTTATATACTAAATTAGTAATTTTATATATATATATATATATATATATATATATTATGGGATCAGGATAAAAAAACACTTCTCCTAAATGCTGGAAATAGACGCCAAAGCGAATAACTCCAAAAACTTCACTATTAATTGTGTATTGAGTCCAATTTCAGGATTAAAACCATAAAAATGCTTTTTGCTATCATCAGCACAATAAACCTGAATATAAAAACAGATACTTATATATACTGGAACAAAGCGAATTCGCACGTCAGCATAAAAATATTTACACATGCGATACCAGCTCAGAGGCCAAAGTTTTCATCGTTCTCGACGCATTCTCAGAAATACAACGATTCCAGCGGTCCTGATAGTTTTGGAATCCGGCCTGGAATTCATTTTCTGTAAGCAAGCCGAGGGCTCTGGATCTTAACACGTTTGTTAAAACAGTGACCTTTGAGCTGACCTTTCATCTTGAGGAAGAGATGGAAGTCTGCAGGTAATACATCTGGCGAATAGGGCGAGTGCGCATACGATACCATGTTGTTTTTGGCGAGAAACTCACGATTAAGGAGAGCTCAACGACAGGACGCATTGTCCATGCGGATGTTAAAAAATAAAAAAAACGATGAGCATGCCCTTGACTGAGCTGCGGCTCTGTCGTGTGTTCTGCGGTCGTGGAGATGAAGGCTCTTCCATTATGACGACTGCTGCTTCGTCTCAGGGTCGTACCCGTACACTCAACTCTCGTCACCAGTTATGATCCTCGACATGAAGGATGGGTCATCAGCAGTATGTTGACGGAGATTTGGACAAATTTTGAGCCGATGTTCTTTCTGCTCAGTGGTCAACAGGTGGGGGACAAACTTGGCAGAGACACGCCGCATGTTCAATTCAGACGTTAGGATTGACTGTACGGACCCATACGACAGACCAACAACATCAGTAATGTCATTGATTGTCCTCCGACGATCCTCATGCACAACGTAATGAATTTTCTCCACGTTTCCGGGAGTGACACTCGTGGCAGGTCTTCCAGATCGCTCATCGTCTCACAGGGACGTTATTCCGTTTCTGAAGCGCCTGTACCACATGAGACATTTGGTACGTCACCATAAGCTTGCCGAAGCATGCTCAATGTCTCTGTAGCAGACTTCCCAAATTTAACGCAGAATTTTACGATGGCTCTTTGTTCCTACTTCCTGCCCATGACAATATCGCAGACTACAGCATGCACATGATCACAAAATCAGAAATTTCACAACTTGCAAAGTAAATACAGCGATGTCACTCGACACACTGCCTCATGAAGGTTACTTCAAGCTCTCACTGCGCATGCGACCGTGTTCTGCTATCTGTTGGCACGCTACAGAACTAGTCTGGGAACGTTTTGATACCACCTTGTGTGTGTGTTTATATATATATATATATATATATATATATATATATAAACATTATCAACCACATATACTTAACGTAAGCAGGCTGAGTATCTGAGTATTTCCCGGTACGTCGCCCAGTAACGCCGTGTGTTAAACCCCTCAAAACACCGAGTGTTGAAACACATGGAAGTCATGGATAAGTGAAATAACTCACCCCTAATCTCACCTCGGAGTGATGGACGTCGATGTTTCGCCATTATTTTGGCTTATCACCATCACGTACCTGAACGGAATCGGTGGTGAATAATAGCGTCAGTGCATGACATATGCATATGGCGTGCAGCTTATATAAATATAATAGTTCTTTTTTTTTTAATATCGATTGGCTATGAGGGTCCACCTGAGTAAAATAGGAATCAAAGGGGTCCATAGGCAAAAAATGGTTGAGAACCACTAACGTAGACGGCGCCATTGGTCAGGTTCAAACTAGTGAATAGCCAGGTCTCATCACTCCCATGCCGAAAGTTGCGTGGAAAAAAGAACAAATAAAATAGAGTGAACGTCTTAATAATTGTAGACACCCAAGAAGGAAGGGGAAGGGAATAATTCAACACATGCATACGCATCCACATATCTACATATGTACGCACACACGTACACACATACACACTTGTTACCTTTGCACTTTCTGTTCATAAAGACCAAGATTATCAAAGGGTAATCAAGCATAAAGAGACGGGATTGTCAAAAGGTAAAATAAATAAAATAAAAAGTAACATATAAATAAATCATAAATCAATTTGAAATGATGCTAACCAGAGACAGCTGTGGTAATAAAAGCCAAAACGGATGTTGGTGGTCACCATATCCTTTTTACTATGGGCACCAGGACTGAAATTTTGAAGCAGAGAGTCGATTATATCGACTCCAGTTTTGGACTGGCACATGTTTCATCAGCGGAATTGAACTCAGAACATAAAGATAGACGAAATGACGTTAAGCATTTCGTCCGACTCACTAACGATCTGGCAGCTCGCTGCTTTAATAATAATAATAATAATAATAATAATAATAATAATAATAATAATAATAATAATAATAATAATAATCCTTTCTACTATGTTGTTGTTGTTGGCACTCCGTCGCTTACGACGTCGAGGGTTCCAGTTGATCCGATCAACTGAACAGCCTGCTCGTGAAATTAACGTGCAAGTGGCTGAGCGCTCCACAGACACGTGTACCCTTAACGTAGTTCTTGGGGATATTCAGCGTGACACAGTGTGACAAGGCCGACCCTTTGAATTACAGGCACAAAAGAAACAAGAAGAAAGAGTGAGAGAAAGTTGTGGTGAAAGAGTACAGCAGGGTTCGGCACCATCCCCTGCCGGAGCCTCCTGGAGCTTTAGGTGTTTTCGCTCAATAAACACTCACAACGCCCGGTCTGGGAATCGAAACTGCGATCCTATGACCGCGAGTCCGCTGCCCTAACCACTGGGCCATTGCGCCTCCACCCTTTCTACTATAGGCACATAATAATCCTTTCTACTATAATAATAATAATAATAATAATAATAATAATAATCCTTTCTACTATATTACTACTGAAATTTGTGGGAATAGGGCCAGTTGATTAGATCGACCCAAGTACGCAACTGGTACTTAATTCATCGACCCCGAAAGGATGAACGGCAAAATCGACCACGACGGAATTTGAACTTAGAATGTAAAAACAGACGAAATACCGCCAAGGATTTCGCCCGGTGTACTAACAATTCTGCTAGCTCACCGCCCTTTTAATAATAATAATAATAATAATAATAATAATAATAATAATAATAATAATAATAGTTTCAATTTTTGGCGCAAGGCCAGCAATTTCGGGGGCAAGGGTAAGTCTTTGTGGTCTGTGTCACTACATATCGAAATCTTTAAAAAATACTTTAACGTAGCATATAGATGTAAATTGTGACGCTGAATCCGAATTTGCTATCCATCTATTCCAGAAAAAAATTGCGAAAATGGTACAGATGTTCAAAGTTTGATACACGAGTAAATTAAATATTTAAAAGCTACGACCAAGTTAACTGGAGTTGCTAGAAATAACAGTCAAAGCATTAAAATAGACACGAACAAAGTAAACAGTGAAAAACATCAAAACATATGCGAGCAAATTAAATATTTAAAGGATACGAGAAAAACTAATTGCTGTTGCTAGAAATAACAGTCAAAACATTATTTAAAACAGACATTTATTGCAACGAATGTTTGCAATACACTCTAGGATATTATAAAATAAATTAACTTTCTCATGTCTCTTCTTTACATAAATTCGCAAATATACAAGTCAATCATGGAATGATGTGTCCCACATCGGCGTTCGTTTCCACGCTTTAAAGACGCCCATGTACTCTCAATTTGTTGGGTGTGTGTCCCATCTTTTGAATTTATAAATTCAATGCTATGGTTCACAGTTTGAAATCATAGAAATCGATTTCTGGGATATGATTATAAGCTCGCCACAGGTCACTGAAGATAGTGGTTCCCTGAAGAAATGAGTATCGTATGCAGTCCTCTAGTGTTTCGAGGTTACGATCTAGTACAGCGTTAAGGGAAACGTCTCTCGTCTCGCGACATATTCCTCCAAAGATCCACTGTTCAGGTAACATTCTCCCTCGGTTGTACTTGTGTTTTGTGTACACTGTTTCTTCTATCTCAACGATATTTTCGAGACCACCTATCTAAGCTGGGTTGCAGAGCAGGTCCTCTGCACACAACTCACGGTGATGTGTAAATATTCGCTTGTGATTGACTAAAGTACCCAAATTTTGCAAATTTTAAAGGTTAATAACTTTTTAATTATAAATGCAAAGGGAAAATGATTTTCGTTTTCATAATTAGTATGCAAAACTTAATCCATGCACCAAATTTGAAAACAATTGGAACAGGATTGGAGATAGTGATTCAAACCACAAAAATCCCTCAGTTAAATCGAACTGCTACTTATTTTATCCGTCCCAGAGGGATGAACGGCAAAGTCGACCTCGGTGGAATTTAAACTCAGAAAGATCGTAATGCCGTTAAACATTTTGTCTGCATGCTCACGATTCTATCAGCTTAATAATAATAATAATAATAATAATAATAATAATAATAATAATAATAATAATAATAATAATAATAAATCAACATATCATGAAAGAAAGAAAAGATTGATAAATATGGAGACCTGAGAATTGAGATCGCCAAGATGTGGCAGCTACGAGAGTCAAAAATAAAGGTTGTCCCTATTGTCAGCAGAGCATTGGGTTCAATACCGCCCAACTGAAGAAACATCTGGAAACTTTAGAAAAAACAACAGAAAAACGATGGTACAGGCACACCTCAGAAAAGGTCACAGAAAATGAGAAAGCAACCATACTCTGGATATGCCAACATACACAGATAGAGAAATTAAGACCAATAGGCCGGGAATAGTTGTCAGATATCACAAAAAACGAAAATGCTTTCTAATTGATGTATCAACAGCTACAGATGACAATATTTCTCTAAAAGAAACGGAGAAACTTCCAAAATAACAAACATCTGGGAATAGAGGCAACTCGAATGTGGAGCCTAAAATCAGAAACAATTCCTATTACAGTATGCGCATTAGGTGTGATAAACACAGATTCAGACAAATACATAACAAAAACACCAGGACGTACGAGTATATATAACATACAGAAAATAACACTACTAGGCACCGCACATATGCTACGAAAAACAATTTCAACACAGTGAAAATAAGAACACCACAACAAACCACAACACATACCCATGA
This sequence comes from Octopus bimaculoides, assembly GCF_001194135.2. Taxonomy (NCBI): domain Eukaryota; kingdom Metazoa; phylum Mollusca; class Cephalopoda; order Octopoda; family Octopodidae; genus Octopus; species Octopus bimaculoides. Next base: position 34,220,987 of record NC_068997.1, read on the forward strand.
CACACAGAGCTGCGCTCGGTAGTACAGTGAATGCACGTTATAAAAATAAGGCTACTGAATGATAATAATAATAATAATAATAATAATAATAATAATAATAATAATAATAATAATAATAGTAATAATAATAATAATAGTAATAATCATAATAATAATTGTGCTATAAGACCTCCACAATAGCAATGTAAGTTACTTATCAACTGCAAAGGCCTAAATGCTGCGGCTTGTGTACAAAAAGAAAAACAGTAAAATGCCACATTCTATTCCCAAGGAAGCTTGCATATTTGCAAGGGAACTTGGCATTAACCCAGAATTAGATGAAAAACCTGAAACTACTGCGCCCAATCTAATAAAACCGATCAATTAAATTGCAAGAAAGAACGATCAGAAACAAATTGAGGAGCGATGGAGCCAGAAACCCCTTCAATGACAGTATATTCTTCGACGTCGAAATGTTGATGTAGACCAAATATCAAACACATCAGTGGTTGAGAAGTTCAGGGCTGAAAGCAAAGACTAAAAGTTTCATATTGGCAGCACAAGATCAAAGCTTGTTTACCAGAAACTACCTACGATAAGGTAGGACAGTATTTACATTGGAAAATATCTAAACACTACAAAATCGGCACTCTTGCTTACTGGTACGTGACATCATCCTGAGCCAGTCGTTGATGGTAAAAATGTTACTATCCTATGGGATTTTCTAGTCGACACCGATAGAACGATCCGGGCTATTGGACCAGACGTAATTATTGAAGACAGGGAAGAAAATACTTGCAGACTAATAGATGTAAGTGTTCCGACTGATAAAAATATGTCTGCAAAAGAATTTGACAATTTAATTAAATATAAGGACCTGAGAATTGAAATACAAATAATGTCGCATCTTAAAACAAGAACTGTTCCTATTATTGTAGGTGCTCTAGGTATGATAAAAATGGGATGTCAGAAACGTCTACTCGATATCCCGGTAGAACCATCTCTCAGAGAAATCCAAAAGGTTGTACTAGTGTACAACCCATATCTTTAGAAATATCCTTTCAATTTAAAAGTCTGTGTTGTATTACATGAAGATATTTCACTATTGCCCCTGTCACTTCCCATCCACAAGCTTTCAGTCATACTGTAACATCTCTTATCCTTTACTCACTCTAGGGCGCTGGGTGTTCCTCGGCAAGTGATTGTAAAACATATATGCAGATTAAAAGTAAATAACAATAACAACAACAACAATAATAATTTAAGCAAATAAATGGTAGAGAACGAAGTACTGAAGATAGGAAAAATTTGCAGAGGACGCTAGAAAGTTCTGGAGTAATATTTGGAATAAGCCAGTCAATCATAATGGAGATGCAATATGGTTAAAGAAAGTGAGGGAAGAAATAGTGAGTGAGAAGCATCCAGATCTAAGACTAACTAGTGCATTAATGCGTAAAATGTAAATGAAAATGCCCAAGACCAGATTTAGTCGAAGAATACTGGCTAAAGAAGCTGCATCTATTTGCAATGGATGCGTGAATGTAATTTCAGTCCAGGTATGGATTTTGCTATGAAGTGGCAAAAGAGACAGTCATGATTTTTATTTTGCCTGGTATTGGGCAAGTGTGTCTGTTGGTTGCGGAATATAATTCTTCTATTGTTTTTTTTTCTTCAACTCAAATTGTTTGGAGGCATCGTGACGTATTTTACACCATGCAGATTGATCTCGGTAATGACTTTCCCAAGATGTCAGGTTAAGCTGTAGAGATTTTAGTGATTGCTTCAACTTATCTTTATACTTAAGGAGAGGTCTTCCTTTGCCGCAATATTCCCACCCCCCATTTGTTGGCCATTTGTTAGCTAAAAGCTTGAGATGTCCATACGTTTCTGCTAAAACTTTATTTTAGCTATGCTCTATCCAACCTGTCTCCGCTCTATTTCTCTCTCTCTCTCTCTCTCTCTCTCTCTCTCTCTCTCTCTCTCTCTCTGCTACGCTTTCATAAGTACAGACGACTTCCAGGATTTTTATTTAACGCCCAAAATATGTGTAAGCTCGTTTCTGAAATTTCAAACTTTGAGACAGCTCTCTCTGTAATTCGAAAGTTCGAGATGTTTGTAAACAAATTTCTATATGCTTGCTAAACCATTGCGATGTTCATATATTTCTATATCTTGGCTACGCTGAGATATTTATAGATTTCTATTGTTTTGCTAAAACTTTATCTTATTATGCTCTGTTCAACCTGTCTCCACTCCTTTCCAAAATCCCTACACACCCGCTTCCTATTCACCGTCAGATCTGTCAACCATTCGACCAATCATACAGCCTGTATTACAAGACCCAACACCCCCACTCTCTAATGTAATGTCACAGCAAGATCAGCAGCTAAACCAACAGGCTTAAATTTGTCCTCATTTATTGTTTCACAGACTGAAACCTATCATCTCTCTATAGCAACAACAACACCCCAACAAATGTTTGGAAGATGGCCTGAACAAGGCAACAGTAAGTATTTGTCAGTGTTAGTGCTAGCAATAGCACTAACAATGACAATAATATATAATAGGTAAAAGTGGTTCAAATGGGAAAAAAAGAAGTAATTGTGATACAATGACAACTTGCCAAAATAGGGAATAATCAACATTAACATGTGATGCAGTGCAGCTGTAACTTGGTCGGGCCGTCGGTGACTAGACTGGCAACTCCACTCAGCTTGCTTGGCTAGCAGGGTGAAATACTGATTTTTGAATATCATGCAGGATGAAAAACAAAATCCGGCAAAGGGCAGAGGAACTCAGAAGAGTCAATGACCATCCAAAAACGGATGGACAGATCTCGTTAGCCTCGGTCGGCAATCTGTCTAGGAGAAGGAACAAGCTGATTAAAAAACTGGGGTCTCGATAGAGCTCCTTAATCATCTGGTGACAACCTGTCAGTGCTTATGCAACTAGATGGCCTTTTCCTCAAGTGGCATCAATATGCAGCGGAGTCTAGACTACCTGGACGAGAGAGTGGAATGGGCAACACAGTAATAATAATAATAATAATAATAATAATAATAATAATAATAATAATAATAATAATAATAATAATAATAATAATGATTATAATAATAATAAAAAATATTTGTCATAGGTGCCCTAGGAATGATAGCAAAAGGGGCTGATTGCTACTTAGCTCAGATACCAGGAAACCCCTAAATGGCAGAAATTCAAAAGATAGTGCTCATGGGAACTGCCCATACCCTATTCAAAATACTTTCTATGTAATCTCAAGTTTTAAAACAAACACATAATTTTCTTATGGCCTCTTAAACATTCTCTAGAACAACACTATGTACAAATCGAAATATATGGCACCCTAGGCATAACACCAACATGAACTTCTAACTTGTCTCTTGAGGTCTCTGCGTGAGACTTGGAGCCAACTTGTACAAATGCAAAGCAAAAGTCAAACATAAAATAATAATAATAATAATAATAATAATAATAATAATAATAATAA
>NC_068997.1:34225223-34231004 GCF_001194135.2 Octopus bimaculoides
TACCAGGACTTACAAATATATATAACATACAGAAAATTGCACTACTGGGTACTGCACACATTCTACGCAAAACACTTTCAATACAGTAAACATAAGAGCACCACAGCAAACCACAGCACATACCCAAGGCGCACAGAGCTGCGCTCGGTAGTGAAGTGAAAGCACGTTATAAAAATAAACCTACTGAACAATAATAATAATAATAATAATAATAATAATAATAATAATAATAATAATAATAATAATAATAAAAGATATTTAAAACTGATATTAATAAATTCTACAGAGATTTAGGGAAACAGTCGATAGAAGTAAAATACCTACCTGATATGAAAGAAGTGGCGACATTTTGGAAAGCATATGGGGCGATAGAAAGCTGAATGGGTAGGAGGAGAAGAAGAAAGAATGAGTGAGATTGAAGAACAGGTACGGATGATGTTACTATGCAGGAACTAGCTCAAGCTCTATATAAAGCTCATAAGTGGAAGTCACCTGAACATGATAAAATCCCAAACTTGTGGCTTAATAGCATCTCTCCATCACACCGTCAGTTAATGGAATATTTCTCTTATATCATCAGAAATCCCGAAAAGACTCCAAGCTGGCCAACATTAAGGGTAACATATCTACTCCCTAAAACGAGTGAAACCCCCCAAACTATAGGCTCATCACTTGTTTGACCACCATGTACAAAACGCATCTGTCCCCAACGAAAGGATGCACCAATTTCTCGATTAAAACATCTTTCCCCTTCAACAAAAAGCGTGCAAAAGAAACTCATACAGCTGCAAAGACCAGCTGGTTATAAACCGTATGATACTCGAAAATTGCTCATCTAAAAAAACGAAATTTAAGCTCAGCATAGACTAACTATAGTAAGGCATTTGACAGTGTCCCACATTTCTTTCTTGCCTTTAACTCTCCAACGCAGAGTATAGGCCACTTATAATTGAATTCCATGTCGCATAATTTTTCGCTTCTGTACTTATACTCTGCCATGAATGTCTCTCTTTTTCTAGTTCCTTTTGTGCTGATATACACCACGAGTTCTTAGGCCTACCCCTCTTTCTATATCCATCCGGATTCCACTGTAAAGCACTTTTCGCTACATTTGGTGTGTCCTTTCTAATTGTGTTACCAATCCACTTCCACTTTTTCTTAAATATTTGCTTCCTAATCGAAACTTGATTCGTTCTTTGCCATAGCTCCATATTGCTTATGTGTTCGGTCCATCTGATTTCTATTATATTTGTGTCCCACATAGCTGAATCTTAAAGGCATTAAAATATACAAGATCTCTCTTTTTGTAAAAGGTTTTCTACGAAGAGTATGGGACTGTGTAACACAGAATTGTTTCCTAGACACGAGAAAGGCTCATATGTATCATAGAACATAAAAATATACCGTAGAATATTTCAGGACGATTCACTCTCCTTTCTCCTCATTCCCTTGTCCCACGAGCTGAATAGGACAAATCACGGTCACAAAGTGTTTGACAATATCATCTCACGTTTGCTTTACATGGATGAACTGAAATTATACGCAAAAGATGACAAGGTTCAGAAAGGGCTACTGATAACTGAAAAAATTCAGTGATGACACCATTATGCAATATGGCAACGACAAGTGCGCAAACGCTTCGTTCAAACATGGTAAACTGACAGCTAACACCACGACCCAACTTGATCGTGGTATATCTATCAAGGACCTGGATCAAGAAGATTTTTTATTAGTATCTTGAAGTACACGAAGGGAAATAGATTCAAAACGGATCAATGAAAGACAAGATTAGGAAAGAGTATTATGTACGTGTCAGAATGGTTCTGATTACTGAGATGAACTTCTAGAATAGAATTGCAGCTATAAACGTCCTGACGGTACCGGTTGTTCAGTATAGCTTTAATGTCATCAACTGAAATCTGAGTGAAATCCAGCGTATGGACATAAAGACTAGGACAGTACACAGAATGCACCACTCAAGATCAGACGTCCACAAGCTCAATCTCCCACGAAAGGAAGGCGGTAGAACCAAATCCAACTTGCACTCAATCTCAAAGGAGGCATATAAATACAGACGAGAGCTTAACCTGTCTGATTATGATGATGATGATGATAAGGAAGACGCACCATCCACTACGGCAGCCCAAAAAATGTGAAAGAAAGGCTAAATAGGAAAATTTGAAGGTAATATCGATACTGTGGCAAGTAAAACCATTCCATGCGTAATACCCCAAACGAGCTAGGAAAGCTGATGTAGATATGAGTAGAACTAAGCAGTGGCTGCAGAGTGCTGGCTTGAAAGCCGAAATAGAAGGATTTATCCTAGTGGAACAAGATCAGAGTCTCCTAACTTAGAACTAACAAGCCAATATCACACACAATGAGGTAGACACAAAGGGTAGACTCTGAAATGTCAAACTGGAGAGTATTGAGCACATTGTTGCTGGTTGCTCAGTCCTTGCCCCTACAAAATATAAAACCAGGTATGATCGAGTTGGCAGTACTTGCACTAGAACGTATGCTATCATTATGATAAGCGCACTCTAAAGGTTGGTACGAACACCATCCAGAGCCAGTCACTGAGGGAGAGAATGTTATCATCCTATGGGATTATGAGACAGGCAAATAAATGAAAACCGACCATACATTATCACCAAAGACGTAAGACAAAAAGCATGCCTGTTAATTGATATGACAGAACCTACTGATAGAAAAACTGTCGAAATAAAAGGACCTTGAGATTGAGATATTTAGGTAATTAAAAATCAAAATGTTGACATCGACCGACCACATTCTCAGGACGTTTCTCTCCAATCTAATATATGCGTGCCTTACGTCTCTGGTTGAGACCCAACAAGAAGATGAAAAGAATTGTGAATCAATCGGGAAATAATAATAATGATGATGATGATAACAACAACAACAACAACAACAACAATAATAATAATAATAATAATAATAATAATAATAATAATAATAATAATAATAATAGAAAACAAGAGAAGAGATCTGTCAATCCTTAATGAAACTAGTAGACAATCAAGCAACTAGAAGAGAACAAAAATACTGCGCAATTGCAAAATTACAGAAAAAGGCTTACCTGAGGTAAAGCAACATATCTTTCCCAAAGCACAAAGAATCCGCCGGTATGAGAAACGCCAACGTTTCTTTGAACAAAACAAACAGTTCAACTACAACCCCAAAAGATTCTACCAAGAACTTGGCAAAATTAAAATAGACATCAATGCAGCACGAACAACAGAAGTGGAAGAATGTTGGAAAGAAATATGGTCAACGAAGGAACAACCTCAGAAAAGGTGTACCAAAACAATGAACTCAGCACCTGAACAACTCTGGATCCCTATAACGACTGAAGATGTCAACCAGGCACTGTAAAAATTAAGTAAATGGAAGGAACCCAGGCACGATAAGATCCTCAACTTCTGATTAAAATATGTAACAGGAACACATAAAAAAAAACTGACTGAAAACTTTAATCACATACTAGCAGAGCCAGAGACAATGCCTGAATGGCTCACGGAAGGGAAAACTCCCCTAATTCCCGAATCCACTGAAACGGCAAACCCACAAAATTACAGTCAAATTACTTGTCTCCCTACAATACACAAATTCACAAAGCCTTTACTGCAATAATATTGCAGAGAATGGGCAAACATCTAGAAGAAATATAACCTGTTTCCAGAAGAGCAGAAGGGATGTTGCAAGAGCTCTTACGGCTGTTAAGATCAACTAATGATCAATAAAGCCATAATTGAAGACAGCCGCAGAAAGAAGAAGGGTCTAAGTATGGCCTGGATCGATTACTGAAAGCCTTTTGATAGTATTCCTCACACATGGATCCTAGAAACACTAACCATGAACAAAGTAGCACCAATAATCATAAAATATACCAAACATTCCATGAATAAATGGCAGACAGTGCTATAGCTCCAAGCAAAAGAGGGACTCATAAAAACCAAAGCCGTTCCCATTAGAAGAGGAATATTCCAGGGAGACACACCCTCGTCACTCCTTTTTTGCTTGACACTGACACCTTTATCTGACATGCTAAACCGAACTGGATGCGGATACAACTATTACGGCAAAACAATCAGCTACCTCTTATATATGGATGATCTAAAACAGTATTCTACAAATGATAAACAGTTGGAAGCATTACTACAGACAGTACATGGATTTACCAAAGAAATAAATATGAAATTTGGCTAAGAAAAATGTGCCAAAGCAACCTTGAAAAGAGGAAAACCAGTTAAGAGTAACAACATCATACTAGATAAATCAAATGAAATAAGAGAATTAGACCAAAGCCAGATAAACAAATATTTAAGAATCAATGAACAAGATACGATACAACACACACAAATGGAAGATAAAATGAAAAAAAAGAATACTATAGACGAGTTAGATTAATACCGAAAACAGAGCTCAATGCGAAAAACAAGATAATAGGTGTCAACACTTTAACCTTCCCAGTTATAAGTCACAGTTAAAATATCTTTAGTTGGACGCTAAATGAACTAATCAAAATAGACAGGAAAACTAGAAAAATGACAGGACTTAGGATGCACCACCCAAATTCTGACATAGAAATGTTATATATACAACGTATAGAAGGTGGTAGAGGACTTATATAGCTACAAAAATATTACAAAATAACTACCATAGGACTACAAAAATACCTACTTCTGAAGCACGGAAAACTAATACAAAAATAGCCACAAAACACGAACAGAACAAAAACTCTTTTCAGTCTTTAAGGAAGCTGACAAATACAAACAAGAAGTCACACTACCTAACAAATATGAAGGAAAAGAAGAAACAACAAAAGCTGTAAAACAAATGAAATCAAAACTAGAACAGCGACGGATCATGATGAAACGAGGGCAAGAAAAACCCCTTCATGGCAAATATTGGGTTAAACTAAATAGAAAAGAAATAGACAAAGCAAAATCCCAACAATAACTGAGAAGCTCAAGACTCAAAGCAGAGACTGAAGGATTTTCAATTTCAGCACAAGACCAAAGCCTCCCCACCAGAAATTACCAAAAATATATAATGAAAAGAAGCATAACAAGCAACTGCAGAATATGTGGAGATGGAGATGAAACAATAAATTATATTGACTCTGGCTGCCCACTCTTGGCTAAGAGGGAATATATTCCCAGACACGACAGAGTTGGGATCTATATACACTGGAAGCTATGCAAACACTATGGAATAACAACAGAAAAAAGATGGTATAGGCACACACCAGAAAAGGTCACAGAAAATGAAAAGGCAACAATACTATGGGATATGCCAATACACACAGATAGGGAAATTAAGGCAAATAGACCAGATAATAGTTGCGGAGATCGTGAAGATATAAAATGCTTTCTAATTGATGTATCAATTGCAACAGATGACAATGTTTCTCTAAAAGAAATGGAGAAACTTTCAAAATACAAAGACCTGGAAATAGAAGTAACTCGAATGTGGAATCTAAAAACAGAAACAATTCCTATCATAGTAGGTGCCTTAGGTATAATAAAAAATATTCAGACAAATACATAACAAAAACACTAGGACTTACAAACATATATAACATAGAGAAAATAGCACTAATAGGCACCGCACACATCCTACGTAAAACACTTTCAATACAGTAACCATAAGAGCATTACAGCAAACCACAGCACATACCCAGGGCACACAGACCTGCGCTCGGTAGTGCAGTGAAAGCACGTGATGAAAATAAGACTACTGAATAATAATAATAAT
>NC_068997.1:34231104-34232332 GCF_001194135.2 Octopus bimaculoides
TAATAATCCTTTCTACTATAGGCACAAGGCCTGAAATTTGGGGGATTGGGCAGACGATTACATCGACCACAGTGTTTCACTGGTACTTAATTTTTCGACCCTGACAGGATGAAAGGCAAAGTCGACCTCGGCTGCATTTCAACTCAGAACATACGCCTTCAATAATAATACTAGTAATAATAATAATAATAATAATAGTAGTAGTAGTAGTAGTAGTAGTAGTAGTAGTAGTAGTAGTAGTAGTAGTAGTAGTAGTAATAATAATAATAAGTATTAATCCACTGGAAGTTATGTAGAAGGCTACGATTTGAACATACTGATAAATGGTATAAACATGAACCTAGTAAAGTACTAGAAAATATGAAATATAAAATCTTGTGGGACCTTAACATTCAGACTGACAGAATAATAGAAGCTAGAACGCATGGTTTAGCAGTGGTAGATAAAGAGAATAGAAAGCGGTAGATATTTGACTTTACAGTCCCAAATGATGACAAGGTCAATGCGAGACGTATCGGAAAAGTAGTGTAGTACGAGGACCTAGCCATTGAATTACAGAGACTACGGAAAATGCGGGCAAAACATATCCCAGTAGTTGCAGGTGGATTAGGAATTGTCCCTTAAGATTTGAAAAGATGGATAGAGGAAATAGACATAAAACTCACTTTAGTGCAGCTTCAGAAAACTGTTATTAGGGAGAGTTAGGATACTTAGGAGGGTACTTGGGATCTAAGATTATGTGTTGTAGCCCGATGTTAAGAATTTTTCTTTTTTTCCAACAGTCTAATCTGTTTTGTGTATATAAATAATAATAATAATAATAATAATAATAATAATAATAATAATAATAATAATAATAATAACAACAACAACAAGAACAAAAACAACAACAATAACAACAACAACAATAATAACAATAACAATATTAATAATAATAATAATAATAATAATGATAATAATAATAATAATGCCCTGATGCAGTACAATGCCCTGATGCAGTACCAGGCAGTGGCTCTCATGGCTTCTGATCTTAATCGATTGGAAGTGTTATCATGTATATTGTTTTGTCTTGGTATAAAAGATGGGCTACAGCAAATATTCTGCTTAATACCACAGATTTGCTTGTCAGTTGTTTGACCTTAACCAGTTGAGCATGTCCCTAGGTGGCTGACGATATGTGCATCTCTGATCATGAGCAGAAGTAGTGGGGGAGCATCATAGCCATGTG
>NC_068997.1:34232971-34239750 GCF_001194135.2 Octopus bimaculoides
TCTCTCTCTCTCTCTCTCTCTCTCTCTCTCTCTCTTAATCTCTCCGCTACTCTTCGTCATTGCGTTAATACTTGTTTTATACGGATGATCTTAAACTATGTACAAGGATTGAGAAAGACCTAAATTCTTTGATCGAAACGTAAGAGAATTCAGCAAGGATACTTGAGTGCAGTCTGGTGTAAATATATGCGCAGTGCCAATAGGAAGAAAGGCCGGAAGTTAAACTCTGATGACATAAAATTACCGCAAGAGTACACCATTAGATCGCTGTGGATTAATAACGGGGTGCTGCCAGGCGATATAATAATGAAAGAACAAATTAAAGGGAAAATCTCTAAAGAATACAAGAGGGGGATGAGGAAGGTGTTAAAAAATTAGTGTAGGAAATATTGTTAAAGCAATAATTACATAAGCTATGCAAGTATTAAAATATTCTGCTCCCTTTCTGAGTTGGACAAAAGTAGAGCTACAGAATCTGGATAGAAGAACTAGAAAATTGCTCCCAATGCACAACGTACACCACTTTAAAAATAATACCGACAGTTTCTATCTACAAAGAAAGGAAGGGGACAGGGGATCGCCAAACGCGGAAGATACCATTAGTATTGCAATGCTGCAGTGGAAAAATTATATTGGGCGGAGTGAGGAAAGAATACTATCGGAAGCTAGATATGCCTCAAAAGTTAATAAAACGTAAGGAGAATTGAAGAAGAGAAGGAAGAACAATAAAGCAAGCTACTAGAAAGAAATGGAATTAACTGGCCAATTCATGCAAAAAAACCCCAAGAATCCTGGAATTAAGGGACATGGAAACCAGAAACAAAAGACCGAAACGTTAATTATAGCTGTTCAGGAACAATTCATTAGAACGATTATAGTAAAGGCAAAGATTGCCAAAACTCAATCAGAGAGCAATTGTAAAATCTACTGGAAAGATCTCTTGAGTGAGTGCAGTAAGCTAGAACGAAAACATGACTAAGTAGGTAAAAGAGTGCATTGGGATGTTAGCCAGAGGCTGTCATAGAAAATGAGAATTATAGGATCTTACGGGAATTTCCCCACAAAGATTGACCATACAATTGAAGAAAGAAGACCAGATATGATTGTAAAGGACAAAATAAACAGCATAAGAACGGAGACATTACAATTCCCTGTGATAGGAGAGTCGATATCAAAAGAATTGAAAACATTGAGAAAGTTCAGGAACTCGTCAGAAATCTGAAGAAACGGTGGAAGGCTAAGACAACGGTGATAATCGGGGTACCTGATACAACATTGAAAATGCTACTTAAACGACACAAAGATATCAGAATTGTGACTCGAATTATTGATCTGCAGAAAAATACCATACTGTATTCTAAGAGTCTTACGAAAGATTCTTGAGATTTGAGGAGACTTGTAAACACACCTGAAAATAACATTCCTGCTAATTAAATTAGCATGTACCAGGTTGATAATGATGATAAAGATGATGATGATGATGATGATGATAATAAATGCAGTACAGAACAGTGGTTCTCATAGTTTCTTAAGTGTTAGCATATACAGTTTTTTTTGTCTTAGTGTAAAAGGTGAGCTGCAGCAAATATTCTGCTTAATACCACAGATTTGCTTTCCGTTGCTTGACCTTAATCAGTTGAGCATGTTCCCGACAATTTGTGTATCTCTGATTACGGTCAGGAGTAGTGGGATAACATCATAACCATGTGGGAGAGGGATTTTTTGAGGTTTGAATAATTCACCTCTAAAAACAAGACCAAGATTGGCTACTTGGCCTGCAGAATATTTCAAGGTCACACGCTGTTTACCTTGATATGAAGTCACTATGTCGCACAATGTGGTTATGGTGCATGTGCCTGGTGTACCTTTATCAGACGGGTAGTCATGATAGGCATATTGGGCTTTGTATATCTGTACGCAGTGTTACTTTTATGGCATGCGTATGGGCTCTGCCATGATGCAGTACCAAACAGCGGCTCTCATGGCTTTTGATATTAACTGATTGGTAGTGTTATCATGTACTTGTTTTGTCTTGGTAAAAAATGATGTATTACAAGAAATATTCTGCTCAATACCACAGATTTGCTAGTCACTTGTTTGACTTTAGCCAGTTGAGTATGTCCCTTAGTGGCTGACGATATGTGCATCTCTGATCACGAGCAGAGGTAGTGGGGAGCATCATAGCCATGTGTTGAGAGGAATTCTTTGGGGTTTGGATAAATCACCCCTGGAAAGATGGGTGTTACATTCATCATCCTTGAACAACCCTTATTCAGGGATCTTTTGAGCGGGAAAGGCTACTAAGCCTGAAGAAAACTGTAAGTGGTCCTCACCTGAAAGATCATGCGCTGTTTACCTTGATATAAGATCATCATGTCGCGTACACGTGGTTGTAATGCATGTACCTTGTGTACTCTTATCAGATGGGTAGTCACGATGGGTATACTGGGCTTCGTATATTTCTATCCTAGTGTCACTTTGATGGCATGCTCTGCTCTCTCACTCAATAATAATAGCAACAACAACAACAACGATTTCTTTTATAATAATAATAATAATAATAATAATAATAATAATAATAATAATAATAATAATATGAAAACTGTAAATGTTTATATAATAATAATTGGTGCATTGGGAACTGTAAGCAAAGATATAGACGAATGGTTGGAGATTGGAATATAATATCCTGTAGAGCTTTGTACAGAAAGTTTGCCTCTTAGGGACAGGGAATATTATCAAGAGTGCCTTAAGCTCTTAAAAGACTACTGAAAGCTTGTGGGTACCTAATGTTACAGGTAGTAAACCCGTTACCCACATAAATTCTACCAGGAATAAGTACGAACCTAAGTCAAGTCAATAATAATAATAATAATCATTTTTATTATAGGCAGGAAGCTTGAAATTTTAGGGGTGGAGCTTGGTCCGCTGTGCTCCTCTCTAATTTATTTTATCGATCCCGAAAGGATGAAAGACAAAGCTAACCCTGACAGGATTTGAACTCAAAATATAAAGAGCCTGAACAACTGTCTGAAGGCAAGAAAGGCTATAATTTGCTGCCTGCTTTCCACCCAACTTCACTCTACTTACGCGTGACCATTATCCACGAAAGCTATCCCATAGCACTCTCCCACACTCCCCATTAGAGGAAACACTTTCAGTCAAGTGTGGAATACTTCCGGTTGTTTTATACTAACGAGGACATCGGCATTGACCATAGCGTTACAAGTGTTATACTGATGGGTGAATGCCACCCAGTTTTAGTGATTAAGAGAGATTCTTCTTGGATTGTACCTTTAAGGCAACTTTACGTCGGCTTGGAATGAGAACAGGGGATATTGGTTTAAAGAGTTAAGAATAACAAAAAATTTGTGTTCTATACCGGCAGCAACGGTGTGGGTTATATAAATGCCACGAGGAGTTGTGCGCGTCGAAATTACTGGGGACGATGACCTCGGAGAAAGGATAGGTGAAACATTTTATCAATGCAAAAAGAAATGTGATGAACGCATTGCATAGTGGTTCGGGAATTTCGGAGTGCGATATAGAGAAATATATCAAGGATATGATATTCTGGTTACTCCAGGTCTCTACACTTGTTTCGGGGCTGACGTTGAGTAACAAGGATACATCATTAATAAAGTGCGAATGGCGACAAAAGACAAACAAGCCAACTGATTGGTGGATCAATGAAAGGATTACAGAAGCAAACGATTAATTAATTGGTTAACTAACTGGCTGATAATAATTTCGAAAATGTAAAATAGAACCAGTGTGTGCGCCTGTTTCTTATAGACAAAAAGACTTTTCCAAAATACAACACACACACACACACACACACACACACACACACACACACACACACACACCTGTGTGTGTGTTTTTTGTGTTCTATCTTTTTATGCGTTATTCAAAGATAATATTAGTGAACCTGCAAACAGAGGACGGGACCTTGATATCAGGCACATCTGCGACAATGTGACAGCATCACTTTCGTAACTTTTTGGCTCGTGGATCCTTGTTTTTCCTTTAATGTCTTATGTTTTTGTTATCATCGGAGTCTACTAAAGACAGAAACTACTTCGTAGAAGGTGCATAACATCTGGATATGTTGAAACTGTTCAATTACTCTTTGCCACAAATATTTTCTTTGCTAAGTCTTAATCTTGCAGGAGTCGAACTACGATAAGGCTGTACTGATGTTACTCATTAAACAGAATCACATGGATGCAACTGCCATGCTCTCTCCAGTCAGTCAGGCTCCAAATTAATCGCATGTCGATTTCGGAGAACGCTTAATTTTTGAGATGATCTCTTCCTTATCATTTCGAGTTGGTTGCACTTTTGTGTGTGTGTTTGTGTGTGTTTGTGTGTGTGTGTGTGTGTATGTGAGTGGCGTGTGTGTGTACATGCACGTGTGAGAGAGTGAGAAAGAGAGAGAGAGAGAGAGAGAGATAGATAGAGAGAGAGAGAGAGAGAGAGAGAGAGAGAGAGAGAGAGAGAGAGAGAGAGAGAGAGAGAGTGAGAGAGAAGTGTGTGTGTGTGTGTTTGTACACTATTTTGTAACTTGTTTCAAGCTTTCAAACTGCGGTCATATAGGGAGTCATCTTAAAATATTGATTTCAAAATTTGGCATATGATCAACAAATTCGAGCGGAGGAGGCAAGTCGATTATATCGACCCCCAGTGCTCAACTCGTAATCATTTTATCGCCTCTAAAGGATGAAATGCAAAGTCGACCTCGGCGGACTTTGAACTCTGAGCCAAGAAGGTTACGAAAGTGATGCTATCACACTGTCGCAGATGCGCCTGATATCAGCAACCACAACAAATACAACTACCGTTCCCACCAACAAGACAGCAAATAAAAGGGGGAAACGAATCGCGTCAGAACCTGGAAAGAAACATCTAAAATATTGTGGTGTGTGTGTGTGTGACAGAGAGGGGGAGAAAGACTGAGAGAGAAAGAGTGAGGGTGGAGGGTGGAAGAGAAATATCTTTTCTACTACAGGCAGAAGGCCTGAAATTTGGGGGAAAGGGACCAGTCGATTAGATCGACCCCAGTACGCAACTGATACTTAATTTATCGACTCCGAAAGGATGAAAGGCAAAGTCGACCTTGGTGGAATTTGAACTCAGAACGTAATGACAGACGAAATCCCGCTAAGCATTTCGCCCGGCGTACTAACGTTTCTGCAACTCGTCGTCTTCGGAAGACAAATATCGACAATATGTGTTATAATGTTGGTTTGGAAAGAACGACAATGTTAAGAGACAAAGAAACAATCAACAGAGGCCATGTCGCCAGATTTTATATTTTTCTTTTCTGTTACCGTTGTTGTTGACAGTTAAGCCACTTACAGATATAATGGTTTCAAATTTGGCACAAGACCAGCATGCTCAGGGGAAGATTTAGTCTATTACATCGACGCCAGTGTTCAACTGGTACTTATTTTATCGACCCCGAAAGGACAAAAGGGAAGGTTGACTTCGGTGGTGTTTGAACTCAAAACAAAAAGGCAGACAAAATGTTGTTAGGCAGTTTAAACGGAGTGCTATCGATACTTCACCATTTATAAATATATTGAGAATCATAACCACGGCATTATTGGATCATTGGCAACAATGTTAAAAGATGATTGTCTTTATTAAATTTAATTCTTAAAATACTTCGAATTCATAAAATTATTGAAATAGCAATGTTATCGTTACAACTAAACCATCAGACGAGGGAAACCTTAGACATAATGCTATTTGAGTTACATTCGATGATAAAGTTTTACTTTCTGAATCAGACACTCGAAAACTTTGTTAAAGGGGCGGATACAGAAATTTAAAGTTGGTGGCAGGCAACGGTATTTCGAGTGGATAGGTAACCATGTGTACGTTGCTTATATTTTACTGTTTATGTATGTATGTATGTATGTATGTATGTATGTATGTATGTACGAATGTGTGTGTGTGCCTGTATATGTGTTCGTATGCTACGCGCACAGGCACATATATATATGAGTGCATAGATACACACACACACGCACACACATATATATATTTACACTTATACAAACGTTTACCTGTGTGTGTGTGTGTGTGTGTGTGTGTGTGTGTGTGTGTGTGCGTGCGTGTGCGCGCGCGCGTGCGAGTGTCGGGTGTTGACTGAATGTTTTCGTCGCCGATTGCACCTTTGACGGCAGCCTGTGGGAGTTGTGTGTTGTTGACATCCAGCTAGTTTGTCTAAAGACACAGAGAAGGCGGAGTCGACGAACAAACAAAAAGCTATCAGAAAACAAACATCTCACAACATACATTCCATTGAAAGAGAGATTTGTGTGTGAGTGTGAGTGATCGTGTTTACGTATGTGTGTGTATGTTTTGAAATACCAATGTGCATGTATGCACGTGTACATATAGACGTATGAGTATATATATATATATATATATATATATGTCTCTGTGTGTGTATGTGTGCGTGTGTGTGCGTGCGTGTGTGAGTGTAAATGCAAATATAAATGCGTGTATATAATTATACTTAGCCAAGTGTGAATGTATAGGAAGATAATACGGTGTGTATTGATGTTTGTATATGTTTGCACAGTAGTGTGTGCTAGTGAGTGTAAGCTTATATGTATGCACGTATTCAGGTAAATATGTATTGATGTATATGTAATGGAATGTACAAACACACACGCACACACACAAACTTTGATACATACATAGGCATGTCTTTATATGTGTCAGATGTCGTGTATGTGGTTTTATTTGGTTTTGAGTACATACAC
>NC_068997.1:34239789-34241130 GCF_001194135.2 Octopus bimaculoides
ATATATATATATATATATATATATATATACATATATGTATGTATGTATCTATCTATCTGTCTATACACACACACACACATACACTCACTCATTCACTCACTCACTCACTCACTCACTCATATACACACATACTTGGAGGAAAGTTCGTTTGTCTACATTGATCTATATATAGTGTATATATGTCTTTGTAGCGGTACCTGTTGATTAATGCTTGTGTGAGTCTGTGCGCATTGTGTGTGTATGTGTGCGTGCGTGCGCGAATTTTATGTGTGTGTGTATGTGAATATATAAATATGTGCAATGCTTATGTGCATGTATATATGAGAAAAATTTGGTGTGAAAGATGCTAGTGAAAGAGTTAAGCATTCTTCCATTCTTTTACTGGATTCAACCATTGAACTACGGCCATGTCGGGGTACAACTATTAAGATCGATCATATCGGGTACAGTCTGGTACATCAACCTCTGTCTATTGATCCCTACTTATCGCGCACACACATGCATACATACAGACATGCACAAATGCACAAACAAGCACACATAATACATGTGTGTGTGTGCCTTTATGTATACACACTCACAGTTTCTTTCACACATACGCCAAAGGCAGTGTGTGACATAGGTTTCATGAATTTAGTTCTACAAGGAATTTTTATCCACCTAGGGAAACTTACTATGGTGCCGCGCAATTACATCAAACTCAGTAAACGTGCGAACTTCCTTCCCACATGTTAGCACCTATTTCTGATTTATATGTAAGAATATACGTATGTGTATCTATGTGCGCATGTATACATGTAGGCATTTACACACAGACACAGACGCACACACGCACACACACAGAGTCTCTCTCTCTTTCTCTCTCACACACACACATACACACAACAGACGAGAAATTATGATAAACAAGTTTATATCATTCATTCCCTACGTTCCTTTCAACCTTGTGGTTATTTGGAATCTTTGCACTGGGTATTCAAAATGCAATTTGAGGTTGAACCGTAGCGGATAATCAGATGAACATCTTGTTGCATTATGTTACAGATATCGAATGTGTGTGTGTGTGTGTGCATGTTATCATCGGTATTATGAGGAAAGATGAGAACACTGCTTCAAATATATAGAAAGTCAATGTTGTGATGTAGGTCGGATGTTTTGGGAAACGTCAAAAACATGTTAAGCGGCCGCAGTAATAAAATAAAACGCAGTTATGGAAAACTGTATTTAACGACATACACACACAAACACACAGAAATACACACACACACACACACACACACATATATATATATATATATAAGTGTGTGCATATATATATATATATATATATATATATATATA
>NC_068997.1:34242210-34244574 GCF_001194135.2 Octopus bimaculoides
TATAATTAATTCAATAATAGGATAAAATCTTTTACAAGAATTTATCAAGTAGCTAGCATGAAAAAACTCATAAGGGAAAAATCCGTCATTTATTCCCTAAACTACCATAATAAACACATTTTTACCGTACGCGAGGAAATGCAACTCTCAAAGACTGGCCTCTTAAAACCTTATTAATAGTGTCGAGATAACTCCTGAAATGCTTCAAAATGCGTTTCGCAATGTTTAGGATAGATTTGAAATTTGCAGAGATAGAGGCAGAGGACATACTAAAAATTCTCTATAAAGTTTTGTCGTAAGATTTATAAATCTATTTGTTTGGTATCATAATTAAGTAATAAATATAACATTCTGTCAGTTTAAAAAAAAAATTTACCCGATTTCATTGAAATAGATAGTTAATTCTGGGACATCCTATATAATAAAAATGCTGTTACACAATATACATCTCTACATTTATAAGTATTAGAGCAACATGCAACATACGCAGAAGTGTGCAAAAGCTGTACAGAGATAATACTGTCGTATGAAAGAAAAGGGACACAGAAGAGTTATTATAATGATCAGAAAGGTCGCCTAAATATAGGCTTGTACTTTGAGGATACCCCAAAACACACAGGAGTATCTTTCATTTGGTGGTGATTATGATTGGCGTTTGAACAAAATAATGCTTGTTACGTACGAGTATAGATAAAGAAACAGTGAATCTGCTGGGGTGTGATTTTAAAATCATTATTAGATTAGGAACACTAAAAGGGGGAAGGAGTAAGTAGTGATAATTGAAGTAATTAGTGTAGATATATAGTATAGAGTTGTTCATCAATCTGAAAAAGTACTAACATTTGAATTAGCATCGCTGGAAGTGGTTTTATTAGAATATATAGTATTATAGAATATATAGTATTATTGTACAATTAAAAGTTTTGGACTAGTAGACCAAAAATTGCTATTCTTATAAGAGCACAATATATTGGTTTAGTTTTATATATGGATAAAAATAAATGTCTCGGCAGTGAAGACTGTTAACAGAAACAAATAAGTCTCAAGTTTAAAAAGCGCACGCGCGCACACATACACACACACATACACACATGCACACACACATATACACGCACACACATACACATATACACACACATACACATGACTGCGTTGTAAAGAAACTGTTGCGGCCAAGTATTTTTTTGCCCTAAGACGGTCCTGTCCGTTTTAGCCATGCCAGAAATATACTTTCGCTAGGAGAGATCCCCAGAAATAGCGAGGGCTGTTTGTTGCTCATATTTAAACAGAGAGAGGTTCAATTATGATTTCTTGGTGTGTGATGTATATATTTTTTCCGAAATAGCCATTTTATAACAAAATGAAATATAATTCACAAGTCCAGATTGTTATGTATAATCAGAGAATTTTCTATTTTCATGCTTTCTTGTGTTAGTTATTTCAGCCATTGGACTGCGGTCATGCAGGGCATCGCCTTAAAAGGTTTAGTCGAATAAATCGACCCCAGGTCGGTTACTTTTGCCGAACAGCTAGGTTACAGGGACATAAAAAAGCCAGCCACCGTTGTCAAGCGGTGGTAGGGGACAAATACACACACACACACACACACACACACACACATATACATATATATATATATATATACAGGTTATAGTAGAAGACACTTGTTTAAGGTGCCATGCAATGGGACTAAACCCAAAAGCACATGGTAGAGAAGCAAACTTCTTATCATACAGTCACGCCTGCGCTATTTAAGTACTCGAGTAAAACAATCCTAATTTTTTTCTTATAATTTTGATTTAATTCATATGATATTCTGCTTATAGTTTCTACACTCAAATTACTCCTCTATGCTTCCGTTATTTCTTCTATAAGCCTCTTTCTTTTAGTTTATCAAACTAGACACTTCATTAAAATATTGTCCTGTTTTTTTTTCTTTACATTACTGATTTTTCTTATCGTATTTTCTCTCTGCATGACTTAATCATTTGCAATTTTAAACATTAACAAAACGCAAAGGAGAAATAGAAGTTAAGTAAAACTACTTATATATAAATATTATTTATAGCTTGTCAGAGAGTGACCATTAGTTTCGCACCTATATAGCACTTAACTGTATAGGCGACTCATCTGACGAATCGCCTACATGAACCACTAACCGATATATATATATATATATTGCTTTAGGTGTCAGTCGGAGGATTGCAGCCATGCTGGGGCACCGCCGTTTACTTTGCTGTACTTTCACTTGACCTCCTACACAAACTAATACACCTGCTTGTTGTTCATACACCTGTCTTCGTATTTTGTTTTTCTGTAAATTTCAACTATATATATATATATATATATATATATATATATATA
>NC_068997.1:34244685-34255576 GCF_001194135.2 Octopus bimaculoides
CACACACACACACACACACACACACACACACACACACACACACACACACACACACACAACATATACAGATTTCTCTCATGTATATGAGATTAAGATATAATGACCTATTAGATAGCGGTAAGGAGACAAGCCATCAGAATCGTTAGAATACCAGGAAAAATGCTTAGCGGCATTTCATCCGCCTTTACGGCCTGAATTCAAATTCCGCCGAAGTCGACTTCGCCTTCCACCCTTTCGGGTTCGATAAAATAAATACCAGTTCAGCACGGTTCGATCTCATCGACCTATCCCTCTCCCGAAATTGCTGGCCTTGTGCAAAATCTTGAAAGCAATATAAAAATGTGGTAGTCATATTTTTGAGAAGAGTAGTGGTTGCGGGAAATAATATCAGAATGAGGTAGGGTGACTAATCAAATTACGAAGAAGAAGGTGGGGAAAGGTGAAGTTTGTAATAAGATAAGCTGATAAAAGAGACAATACTGAGAGGATTATAGAAGGAGTGGTTTCTTTACAGGGCAAGGGAAATGTAGTAAGAAATGTTGTCGTAATATAGAGAGGAAAATGAAAGCGAATTTTTGTAAAGAAGCAGAAACAATAGAGAAAGATTAAAAGCATGTTAGGTAGTCAGAAAGTATAATAGATGGAAGGTAACATAGATAGATTCTAACACAGGTAGGCAATAACCGAGAGAAAACAATGTTAGTATAGAGATAGTGAGTTAGAAAAATACAATGAGGGAATAAATTAGGATTTTTATACATTGCTAAAAGAAAAGAAAGACGGAAATGGAAAAAGAAAAGAGAACCTGAGAGAGAGGGAGAGCTGATTGATAGATATAGGACGGGGTGAGAGTGAGTTTAGGATTTAGAGTGTGTGAATGAGAGCGAGAATGAGGTAGAGCGAAAAAACATGTGGCAAAATATGAAAGCGATCTGCGAAAATAAGGAAATTAATAAACTTTCTTGATTTGACTCCTATTCTAGTCCTCCACAATTTTCTTTAGCCTCCTCACAACTTTCACTCTTCTATTTCAGTCTAATTATCATATTTCCTTGCTATGGTTTCTTCATTTTCCTATTTTCTCATAGAGCTTTTGTGTCTGCTTCTCACTAACTCTCTCTCCTCTCTCCAGATCTCAGTGAAAATAAAATTTCCCCTCTCAATATCATACTCTGTTATCCATATTTAAATGTTCAGTATCCATCATCTCTCTTATTCATAACTCTTGTTTATTCTCTTCATCACACGCTTAGTTCTTCTTGCTTCTAATAATCACATTAATTTTTTTTTGTGTATTTGTGGAAATATTTCAGAAGGCAATTTATGAGCAAGCTAGTCGCAACTAAAAACGACATGCCCAACTTAATTGTCATTCTTTTTCGACTACAACAATAACAAAATTTAAGGTTGGATGTTTGAATTGCTCGTGGTCTACGATATTTGGAAGCAGAGTTACCGTCTAAGCGTTCTCAGTACACTTAATTTGGATGTCGTGGCGAGGCTAAGGTTTCCAATACAGAGAAAAATCTGTGCACCACTGAAAGAGTAGTGCAAATGGAAATGCACGTCTGCTCTTCAAAAATAGGAAGAAGACATGAAAGCAGACCGCACCATTCATGCGGCGTAGCACGAAGTTCGCACAAAGTGCATTGATCCTTGGATATTTTGCAAATCTGTACTACAGATAGTCAACACCAAGGTGGAAAAAGATGAGCATGCAAATCATGATGCCTCCCACCATGGAGACTTCATAACAATCCTTAAGTTATAACATTTTGTGAATGCATAAAAAGACGATATGAATGGTGGTGCAATGCGATAAGTGTAGTTGTTTAACATGACAGAAAAATAAAGAGAAGCCATTTGCGAGCTTTTGAACAGAGACGCTGAGAGATTTTAATCTGAAATATGGACTTATGCAGTGGTGGTTTCCAGTCGTTTTTTATTTTCTTTATGTTTTAGCCTTCTACCATTGTTTTGATGCTGTGTTTCATGTTTTATGTAATATTTCTTGCTTTGATGATTCCTTCGCTGCTCAAACTTCTCCCCAAATTTTACATTTCTTGGGGCCGTGTATACATTTTCTTTTTATTTGCACCAAAGTTTTGATAAGATTATCTTGGGTTGGAGTCAAACTGCTTAAAAAATTACTGTCGTTTTAAATACTGACAGATGAATTAGCGTGGAGTTTTCTTTACAGTCGATCTTTGATTTCGGCTACTTCTTTTGTGTTCTATTTTTGTAGCATTTTCTTTTATTTCAGCATATTTTAAGTCTTTTTGCTATTGATTTCATTAAGAATTGGAAGATATTTTCTTTTGTGTCTACAGTTGTCACTTTTTGTTGTCGAATTTTATGCATCGGATATACATTCATTGACTCATAAGACCAATAGCAGAATCGTTAGAGTTTGCAGTTACGCCACCCTTCCAACAGTTACGACCCACTTCCAGCTGTTAAAACCTCTTCCCACTAGTCACAACCTTCCTCACTCCAGTTACGACCTACCTCCCACCAGTTATGACATCTCTCTCACATGTTACAACCTCCCTTCCTCTGGTTACGACTGCCTTCCAGCCGTTACAACTCCCTCCCACCACTGACAATCTTCCTCCCACAGGTTACGTCCTCTCCCCACCAGTTATTCCTTCCTCTCACCAGTTACGTCCTCCCTCCCACCTGTTGCGACCTCCATCAGACCAACTACGACCTCCCTCTCAGCATTTACGACGTCTCTCTCACCAGTTACGACCTCCCTCTCTGCACTTAACCCATTACCTACCAGTGATCTCATATGAGATCACTTAAAAATTACAAATTTCGTAATGATCTGTCAATATTTACACATATCTAACATTTTTGCTATATCTACTAGGTATATTTCTCTGATATTCAAATGAGGTTTGTTAATTTTTCACCCAATATCTCGCTTATTTCTATTTAAAATGTTATTTTGAAATGTTATTTTGATCATTCCAGCGTGTTTCTAAGGCTGTTTTATGCTAGAAATCAAAGTTTCATGAAACAATTCCAGTTAATAGAATTATAGGAGGTAATGGGTTAAGTAGGCCTAATAACCAATCTTTGGGATTGCCTTCCCTCCCGATTAAATGATAAAACAATCTTTGGTTTGTAATTCTCCAATTATTTCCAGATTTAGAATTTTCAGTTTTTAAATATGCCTTATGTTCACTTTTATTTATATTTTTGTTTGTGTTGTTCTTATACAGTTTTTGTTGTTTAAGGGTTTGGGCATGTCGTGTTGTGTTATTCGTTTTTATAGTTTATTTCTTGTTACTTGTGGTTTCGGTTATTTTCTTTCTTTTAGATGTTATATTCCAAATTCTTATTTTCTTTTCATTTTGATAATGTATCGCTAATTTGTCGAGGTCCAACGATACATTTAAACCTGGGCTATTCCTCACTAAATTTAATATAAATATATTATTTTAATATATTTTCATTTTGGGCAGAATATCGCTGTGAAGTATCCATATCGAACAGAAACATTCCTGTTGTGTCATTTTTGTTTTATTTGTGAGAACTGAGGAGTAAATCCGACTTGAATTGATATTTCTATTGTTATTATATTTGTCGGGTAACGGTTTATTAATTTCCGTTGACATAGAATTTTGCGCGCATATTTCGTACGCATTCAGCGTACGCGTTCTATTAATAACGTTGGGCTGAAACGTTTTTACATTTGAATTGTTAGTACTGTGCTCGAGCATTGTGGAGTTATGCCGAACAGCTGCTATCATCTGTAGGACGGGAAGAGCTAGTAGTTTCCCTTTGTCTGGCGGTTATGGCGAAAGAGGTTATATATTAGACACGACTGAAAAGATTGAAAACAGAAACTTTAGTTGTGGGCCAGGCCCTCGTCGACTTTTTCTAGTTCTACTTGGAAATGAAAGTGACGGTCGATAGATTAAAACTAACGGTGGACAAAAATGCAAAATGGATATCACTGACTACCTCAACAGCCTGCCACGACTCTTTGCATGAGAGGACACAGCAAATCCCACAACAGCTGCAGAAATTTGAGAAGCGACGATTGGCAGCATGGTTAAAGGGGCAAATCACTTAGCTCGGATGATTTGCCCCATGAAATTTGCTTTTATATACCAGACATGTTTTGAGAATCCTTGGCAGACCTCTACAGCAACTAAAATAGAACAGGAGAATCTCCAGTTATACGAGTTAACGAGTGGTATTGCTGTTGAGAAAGGATTCCAACAATGAATATCACATAAATAAATTCTGACCCATAATTCTGTTAAGCACTGATATCAAAATTTTGACCAAGGTGTTCGGAAAAGAGGTTGTCGTCGGCAGTTTAATTGGTGATGCACAAACGTGCATTATACCGGAAGATCTATCCCTATCGTCTCTTCTATATGTACTGGCTCTACTGCGGAAATAGGAGGCGTTGAGAGGTATTCCACGCGAACTAAGCTGTGGATGAACCGTGTTGGAATAGGCGGACGACGCCTCCGCCAAAGTGACGAATTCTAGGCCCAAAGACCTGATCAGCACTGCTCTAAAAGAAAACGAGACGGTGACAAGAGCAAAAAGTAAACAAGAAAAGTGGGACCGCAGCTCGGCACCAGGATTGCTCAGGGTCTGGTATCATCTAGATTTCCACCTGAAGAATTGAGACGAGATGACTAGCAGGGTAGCCAGTCTCATCCAGTAATAGGCCGAGAGAAAGCTGTGCCTCAATGGTCGGGCAGAGGTGGCGAAGGCATACAACGTTTCCGTTATGTATTACCGTCAGACACCAGTTAACATTTGGCCAAAGTGGAGCGCATACATTTCTGCTTTCTGTGACAGGAATGCGTTTTACAAGTCAAGCGCTCCATTTGGTGTCAACATCCGCTGACTGAGGGACTGGCATGTCGTGGTTGCTGACGCACAGACATGCGCTGAGGCAACGACATCTCTAGTCTTTCCTTGACAGTGAGCACATATCAGACTCACTCTTTAGTAGCTTGTCTTTTTGATAGACTTACAGCCCAGGATCAAGCGTACACAGAAACAGGGTGTATGGCAATAGGATACCGTCAAGCATTCAGAATCTTCCGTCAGTCGAGCAATGCGGTCGATGAAAATTTCATTTTGGCGTTCTCGGGGAGACTCGGCGTCGAGGAAAATCAACTGGATGGGCTGATCCGGAGGACTGTCGGGCTGCGACCCATGGATAATATCCAGAAATCCCTGACCTGGCAGGGACATTACCGGTTTGGGATAAACTCTAGAGGCATGGAAGCGCCGTCAGCCGGGCTTGCTCGAGATGCATGCAGAACGACAAAACCTTTCCTCACGTTCTCGTCCAGTGTCTGAGCATTGTTGACTTGTGAGTTTATGTCGAACACCTACTGACATATACAGGACATATCCATCTATCGGCTCAGTCCATTGTGAAGATCGTCCCGCTGCCTTCGTTTGGTCAGGAAGGGAACGCAATTTTTTTTTATCTGGTGGCCTTAGCGAAAGAGATTGTGTGGTGAACCAGTTTGAAAGGGCTGAAGACTAATATTTTCCTCTTCAGCCGAGCACTCATCAATGCTTTCAAGTTTCACATAGAAAGAAAGCTGAGTGTTGAGAAAAAAGTGCCGCATTCCAGCAATTTTATTGAAAGGTGGGTGAATGTAGCAAGAATATTCTGAGTGAAGGCTCCTGTTCTAAGCTTGCGTCAGTAGACTGAAGAAGAAGGATGTGGAGAGGGCACTTGTCATAAAAGTCAGGGTGATTTTGGTTTTGTCGAGCTCTAAGAAGTCTCCCGTTTTTGAGAAACTTTTGTTGTTAAAATTTATATTAATATCGTTTTTTTTACTATTTACACGCTTCTATTTATATAATCCTACATTATATTGTCCCCTACTGACAACAATGTATTTTTGTGAACATTTAGTTGTCAATAAAGAAATCGTCCTCTCCTCCTCCTCCCTCATTATTATTATTATTGTTGTCGTCGTCGTTGTTGTTGTTGTTGTTATTATTATTATTATTATTATTATTATTATTATTATTATTATTATTATAGAGTGAGAGAGCAGTGCATGCCATCAAAGTGACACTGGGGTAAAATATATGAAGCCCAGTATACCCACCATGACTACCCGTCTGATAAGGGTACACCAGGCACGTGCATCACAACCATATGTGCGCGACATGGTGATCTCGTATCAAGATAAACAGCGCATGACTCTTCAGGTCGAGTGGCCCATCCCGCTCAAAAGGTCGCTGAATAAGGTTTGCTTAAGGATATTGAGCAAAACACCCATGTTTCCAAAGGTGAATTATTCAAACTCCAAAGAATTCGTCTCAACACATGGCTATGATGCTCCCCTACTACTTCTGCTCATGATCAGAGATGCACACATCATCAGCCACCAAGGGACATGCTCAACTGGTGAAGGTCAAACAACTGTCAAACAAATCTGTGGTATTGAGCAGAATATTTGCTGTAGCCCATCTTTTATAAAATGACAAAACAATGTACATGATAACACTTCTAATCAGTTAAGATGAGAAGCCATGAGAACCACTGCCTGGTACTGCATATTATTATTATTATTATTATTATTATTATTATTATTATTATTATTATTATTATTATTATTATTATTATTATTATCATTATTATTATTATTATTCCTTCGTAACACAGTGTAGTTAAAAATGCACCGGAGTCTTTAGTCATCTGTCAAGTCACAACAAGAACTTCAGACAGATAATACTTTCCTTAAGATGTGCACTGTGCCCAATAAGGCTGCTTTTTGCAAGACATCAATCTTGCATGGGATTTTCAGTTGTCTTCAGAAGTCTTGAAGTTTCAATGGGATTGAGCGCAACGCCCCGATCACCACTGGTATCACTTTTACATTACCCTCTCACATTCCATACAGTCTTGCCATTTCCACTTTCAATTCGGAGTACTTGGTGAATTTTTCACCTCTTTACTCACAACGTTCATGTCATTTGGTATAGCTACATCAATGATCTGACAGTATTTGTCTCTCTTATGCAATATGACAATATCCAACCGACGGTGTTCGATTACACGATCCGTCAGAAAATCATAGTCCCAGAATATATTTACTTTCCCTCTTCCTGCATAACTTTACTTGGTACACGCTCATACCAGTTCTCTGTTACTTCATATTGGTATTTACAGCATAAGAGCCAATGAAGACACACACAGATTCTATCGTGGCGGCGTTTGTATTCTTTTTGTGCAAGGCTCTCACATCCATTCACCAAGTGGGTCACATTTTCGACACACTTTCCCCAGAGTCTGCATTTCTGGGTGTCAGAAGTTTTATAGATGTTTTACTTCACTGAATTGGTAGCGAGAGCCTAGTCTTGTGCAGCAATGATCAGGCTTTCGGTGGTACGCTTCAAATCACCTCGATCAAGCCATACCCAAGATGCCGTATTATCCTTAACGTCTTGTGTATTCCTTTCAAACTGTCCATGCATTCTCATTTCAAGAAGGTTTTCTTTTCTCTTCTCCTCAGCTCTTTGGTTAAACTCTGCCTTGCCCATCATTTCATCTGCATTTACACCCATATCTTTCGTGGCATATTGCAGCAGGTCTTCATCACTATTTATCAACTACTCGACAAGCGTTCTCCTTTCGCTCCTTTATACAATGGTCTATACTAATTAGTCCTCTACCACCATTCTTTCTTTTCATATACAGTCTGTCTAAGTTTGCTTTAAGGTGTAGCGTCCCATGCAGCGTCATCAACTTTCTCGTCCTTCTATCAAGTGTTGATATTTCCTCCTTACTCTATTTGAGGATGGACGCACTATATCTGACCACCGCAACTGACTGCCCAGATATTCATTGTGGTAATCAAATGTTTGGCATTCAGCTTGGATTTAAACGCCATCTTCACCCTTTTTTGATATGCCTCGCTAACCTTGACTTTCATTTCTGTGTAGAATGTCATTCAACTCCAAAATCCCTAAATAACTATACCCACTACCGTCAGGTTCACCTATGGCCTCTCCTTACGGTAACCGCAATTCTCTGCAGGCTGCTTTCTTCCCTTTTCATATTAAGTACTGAGCATTTGGTGATCCCAAATTCCATACCAATGTTCCTACCACACTTCTGGACTGTTTTGGCTAAGGAACCTAACTGTTTTGGCTAAGGAACCTAACTGTTTTTCAGATTTCCCAAACAATTTCAGGTCATCCATAAACAGAAGATGGTTTAATGATTGGCCTTTCTTCCCACATTGGGAAACCCATCTTAACTTTCCTAAGTGTCTTAAGTGTTCATTGTTATGGGTATTAGTGTAATTACAAATACTAACGGAGAAAACGAGTCACTTTGGAAGATTCCCCTTCTAATATTAACTTCTCCTAGGAATACATTACTTGAGTACAATTTGCTTTTCCACTCTTTCATGCTATGCATCAGAAAATTTGTTATGTTGTCAGCAACACCGAACATTTGCCGGTATTCAACGATCCAAGAATGAGTCATCATATCACATGCCTTCTTAAAGTCAATCCAAGCCATAGATATGTTTGTATGCTGTTTTGTCGATGATCAGGTGATTCCTGGTACCCTGAGAACTCTTCCTACATCCGTTTTGTTCCCTTGGTAGTATTTCTTCCTGTGCCAGGAGAGTGTATGATGTCTTTGCCGCACATATTCCAGTGAGTATCTTCCAGATTATGTTTAGGTACGCTATAGAACGGTAGTTTCCCCACAATATTCCCCTTTCTTCTAACTTTTATTACAAGTGTTGTCTTCCGAGTCACCATCCACGCGGGGACTGTACCTTTTTGGACACACTCATTCAATTGGGCTGCCAGTCTTTCATGCACCGCGTGGCATCTCTTCAGCCAGAATCCATGAATCCCATCTGGTCCGGGGTCTTTCCAGTTAGGAACTTTACCCACTTGTTCTTTCACGTCAACCGTGTTTATGACGATATTCCTTTGTTTCTTTCCTCCTTGTAATCGTTTTTATGCACCACATTATTTCCCCATAATCCTCTCCAGAACTCTTTGGCTTGATTTGCATCAGGAGCAACATTTTCCCCATTGTCTCCTATCGTTCGGAAGAATTGCTTCGAGTTATTTTTGAACAATCTGTTCTCCTAGAATTGCTTCTTTCTGTTTACAAATCTTCTGATCTTCTGGCATTTTTTGGCCATGATCCTCTGTTTTATACTGCATCAAACCCGTTCTTCCGTATTTTATATTTCTTCTCTAATTTTTTTCCGTCGGTATTTTTCCCATTCTTCCAGTTTCCTCTTAAGCATTGCTCAATTTTTCCTAGATCTTGCCTTGCCAGCATTATATCCTTTTCAATGCGTCGTTTCCACCATGTTTGTTTTGCTTCACCATTTGTAATTTCTCCTCAACAAGTAGCGTCTGGATGTATGGTATGGCAATATTTATCTTCTGTGCTACTTTATTTATCATACTCCTATCTACCCTTCTCATATTCGTGGGGATTTTTCCTTCTGGAGCATTCAACAGTCGGTGAGTTGTCTTTGAATTTCAAGCAATTCGTTATCTAGTCGGTTCATTTCCCCTGCATATCCATCCACTACAGTATCAGGGTTCACTGTATAACGTTCTTGTTCCTCATCCTTAACAGCCCCCATCACCACTCCCCTGTTCCTCCTGCCTACTCTTCTCCCTCCTTTCAACTCCTACCTCCATTTTCAACTCCTACCTCTCTGTTTTAAACTCCGACCATCCTTTGTGGCTCATCCGCAGGGTCTCTTAGACTCTCACTAATCCGAAATAGTTCTACTCCAGTTAAGTAACCCTTCCTCCTAATCACTCTCACTTGATTCATTAGTTTATTTTCTGACATTAAACTCATGTCCTTTTCCATCCAAAATTTCAAGGTACCTCGGCCTACTCCGCGACTTCTTTCCAGCCTTGCTCTTTCATGACATTCGATTAGTGTATCGTACTCTTCCTTCGTCTACTTATGTCTGTTTTTGCGCACACCGTGTATGTGATCTGTTGTGACATAACGACCGTCTGAGGCCAGATAATTGTCCCTGATGCGGGTGGTTTCGGATATGGCGGGCGGGAAACCTCACCATGATCGGCTATAGCTTCATTCTCGCCGTAAATTCTTTCCTTGTTGTGTTGCACCATGATTTCATGAGTCGTTCGTGGGGTTCTGTCTCTCTCTTGCTCTCTTTATTTGTACTTACACGTGCACATGTATGTAAATACACATGTATATGAATAACGTGCTTGCATTTTGTCGCCTCCATAACCACAGGGATTATCATTACCACCATCGTTCTACCTATAGCATTTAAAATTATCAATAATAATATGGGTCCCGGTATATTGCAGCAGATCTTTGTCACTCTTTATCAAATACTCGGCAATCGTTCTCCTTTCACTCCTTATACAATGGTCTATACAAATCTGTTCTCTGCCACCATTCTTCCTTTTCATATACAGTATGTTTACGTTTGCATTTAATACTATCTTTTGCGCTCCCTGCATGAATGGTAACCCAGGGATCATTCTCAACAAATTTTTAGTTCCTTTACTGGTCATTTCAAGTGCACCCCCACAATCACTGGTTTTGTAACCGTCTTGAGATTATTATTATTATTATTGTTCAGTAGTTTTATTTTTATAACGTGCTTTCACTTCACTACCGAGCGCAGCTCTGTGCGCCTTGGGTATGTGCTGTGGTTTGCTGTGGTGCTCTTATGTTTACTGTATTGAAAGTGTTTTGCGTAGAATGTGTGCAGTACCCAGTAGTGCAATTTTCTGTATGTTATATATATTTGTAAGTCCTGGTGTTTTTGTTATGTATTTGTCTGAATATTTTTTTTATTATACCTAAGGCACCTACTATGATAGGAATTGTTTCTGTCTT
>NC_068997.1:34257075-34264431 GCF_001194135.2 Octopus bimaculoides
TCGTTTTTAGCATATAATTTTAGGTCATCCATATATAGAAGGTGGCTGACCGTTTTTCCGCCATATATAGAAGGTGGCTGACTGTTTTTCCGTTATTATTATTATTATTATTATTATTATTATTATTATTATTATTATTATTATTATTATTATTATTATTATTATTATTATTACCTCCGCTTTAGCGAAGGCGTAGGTATTGTTTTCAGTCGTGTGTGTTTGTTTGTTTGTCTGCGGACAAGATATCGCAAGAACCGCTGGATGGACTCGGATGAAACTTTCAGGGATGCTTGGCCCCGTAAGTGGCATGAACTGTGGCAGTTACGCACTGGGGTCACTGTAATCGATTTACTCTCTCACCCCAAATTTCAGACCTTGTTCTTATAGTAGAAAGGATTATTGTTATTATTAATTTTCCTTCTTTCAATTCTGTTTCCATATTTTGCCAAGTGTTTTCCTGATACCTAGGGCAAGTAAACAACTGTATATATTGATAAGCAATTCAAATACAGAAGATTGTTCAATTACAAAATCAGATATAGTTATGTAGAAAAAAATTATTTTCATGGATGGTAATCGTTGTCAAAGCGATATTGCTTTTCTCAGCACTTGTGACGTTGTTGGCACTCCGTCGCTTACGACGTCGAGGGTTCCAGTTGATCTGATCAACAGAACAGCCTGCTCGTGAAATTAACGTGCAAGTGGCTGAGCATTCCACAGACACGTGTACCCTTAACGTAGTTCTCGAGGATATTCAGCGTGACACAGTGTTACAAGGCTGACCCTTTGAATTACAGGCACAACAGAAACAGGAAGTAAGAGAAAGTTGTGGTGAAAGATTACAGCAGGGTTCGGCACCATCCCCTGCCGGAGCCTCGTGGAATTTTAGGTGTTTTCGCTCAATAAACACTCACAGCGCCCGGTCTGAGAATCGAAACCGCGATCTTATGACCGCGAGTCTGCTGTCCTAACCACTAGGCCATTGCGCCTCCACAGTTGTGACGTAATATTTAGAATAATTTTTTGTACTTCTTGTAGGGATGGTAATCATTCTCAAATAATTTTCAATTCTTTTTCTTGATCATTCCTTGTGTTCCTACGATCACTGGTAATGTAACCACCTTGAGATGCCATATTTTTTCGATTTCATTGAGAAAAATCTTTATACTTTCTGAGCTTGATAAATTCTTATACCGAAATATGATTACAAAAGATACTTAGGATGATCAATAATCAGACCTTATTAGTTTTTTTTACACAATATCCGGTTTATTAGCTTTGATGGTTCTGACTGGAAAGTCCCAAAGAATTGTCACATTTTCTCCCTTAATTACAACCTCCGGGTGATCATTACACCTCCTGTCAACAGTTTTGATTTTATAATGCAGATATATTAACCAGTGTAGATATTGGCCAACTCTGTTCATGTCTTAATTTGTACTCTACTGGTGCTAAAACGTTAAGTCCTGAGATTAATTGGTTCACTTTTCTTTTCTCGTCATTGCAGAAACGGCACTTGGGACCTACTTCATTTTCCAGAATCGTTACTGCACTGGGCAAAGTGCTCAGATTTCTTCCGGATCTCTAGGTCCTGAGCTCAAGTGCTACCGAGCCCGACTTTACTTTCTATCCTTTCGTAGTTAAGAAAATAAATACCATTTGAGCATTGGGTCGATGTAATCGACTAACTCTCTACCCAAAATTTTGGATAATTACTATTATTATTATTGAGCGAGAGAGCAGTGCATGCCATCAAAGTGTCACTGGGGTAAAATATATGGAGTCCAGTATATCCATCATGACTACCTGTCTGATAAGGGTGCATCAGGCATATGCATCACCATCATATGTGCACGACATGGTGATCTCGTATCAAGATAAACAGCGCATAACCTTGCAGGTGGGCGCAGTTAGAATTGTTTTCAGGTCGAGTGGCCCATCCCGCTCAAAAGGTTCCTGAATAAGGTTTGTTTAAGGATGTTGAACGAAACACTCATGTTTCCAGAGATGAATTATTCAAACCCCAAAGAATTCCTTTCAACACGTGACTATGATGCTCCCCCAATACTTCTGCTCGTGATCAGAGATGCAAATATCGTTAGCCACTAAAGGACATGTTCAACTGGTTAAAGTCAAACAATTGACAAGCAAATCTGTGGTATTCAGCAGAATATTTGCTGTAGCCCATCCTCTTTATCACAGGTTTTGTTGGAGCTCCTGGGGTCTTGCATGCGTAACGAGATTGCTACCTTCAGCCCACGGTACCATGCTATCTGTTCTTTTCTGCTAATACTTTCCTGATTTTTCTGGCCGTGTCCAGGAGGCAAAACCTTTTGTAACTTCTACTGGGCACTCTATTCCAATTTCCTTTCTATTCCCCTTGCTGCGTTCTGATACTGCTCTCAAGGACCCAACAATAACTGGCACTATCTTCACCTTCATTTTCCATAGCCGGGCTATTTTGTACTTAAGACAGTTGTATCTATCTTTATTTTCACTTTCCTTCTTGACTATTCGCGGGTCAAAAGGGCATACAACATTAACTATATAATATATGTAGTGCACCTTGTCCACCACCTCTAGATCCGGTCTGTTATGCTCTAGCACCTGATCTATTTGGATTGGGAAATCCTAGACGATTTTGCTAGTCTCCGACTCTGTTACTCTCTGCGGTTTATGCTCATACCACGTCTTGCGACTCTCTACCCTCCACTTTTTGCACAATTTCCAATATAGCAGTTTCACTACCTGATCGTGTCGCCACAACTTGTAGTGGTTTGGGGCAAGTCTAGGTCATTCGTTCGTAATATGGGCAATGGTTTTATCCACTCTATTGGAAATGCGGCACAGTGGAGTCACTTGATCATTTCTAAGGTTGACCGTCCAGTTCGTGGCCAAAACTTGGTCTTGCGCTGCCAGTATAATGCTCTCGGTCTTTTTTTAGTGTTCCTTTCATCAGCCAATTCCACCTATTTTTTCCAGCAACTTCTGTTGTGGCAACATGGAATTGATTGTGCAGTGCCTTGTGTAATTCTTCTTCATGCCCTTTTTGTACTTCATCCTTTGTTTTCTCTTTTTCTCTGCTTTCAATATTCCCTCGTTCCTAACTGTCACTAGCAAGGATTCCTTACTTTGGGCTAGGTATCTCATTAAACTCTCAAATTCGATACGCATGCAGTTTTTCACACTTATCAGTCCCCTTCCTCCATTTGCTCTCTTCATGTATAGGCGATCAGCATCTGCATGTGGATGATGGTCTGCATGCATCGTCAGGAGCTTTCATAACTTCCTGTCCATCTCCTTTAGCTCCTCTTCTGTCCATTTCAGGATTCCAGCGTCATACAGAACTAGTGCGACTGCGCGCGAGTTTATTACCGAAATTATGTTTCTGGCATTCAGTTTTGAAGCCAATATTTTTCTCTCTCACCGCAGATACTCTTTTTTCTGCCTTTTTCTTTACGCCGTGGTGTTTGATTCCATTTGCCTCAAGTATTCGCAGGTATACATAGCAGAACTGAGGTTAGATTGCCTTCATGATTTCACGACTTAGCAACCATATGCCTTCTGTCATGGAAAGCTTTCCTCGTCTCATCAGCATCGTAGCACATTTTGAGAGTCGAAACTCCATCTTAATAATATTGGAGAAAATCCACACAGAGTGGACTAGACTGTTTTTGTGAATAGGTTCAGTCGTCCAATTGTTATTATTATTATTATTGTTGTTGTTGTTGTTGTTGTTGTTGTTGTTGTTGTTGTTGTTGTTGTTGTTGTTATTATTATTATTATTATTATTATTATTATTATTATTATTATTATTATTATTATTATTATTATTATTATTATTATTATTATTATTCTGTAGTCTTATTTTTATCACGTGTTTTCACTACTCTACCGAGCGCAGCTCTGTGTGCCTGGGGTATGTGCTGTGGTTTGTTGTGGAGCTGTTATCTTCACAGTATTGAAAGTGTTTTACGTAGGATGTGTGCGATGCCTAGTAGTGCTCTTTTCTGCAATTTAAATATACTTGTAAGAACTGGTGTTTTGTTATGTATTTGTCCGAGTGATTTTTTATCATACCTAATACGCATACTTAGGAATTGTTTCTGTTTTTAGACCCCACATTCGAGTTACCTCTATTTCCAGATCTTTGTATTTTGAAAGTGTCTCCATGTCTTTTAGAGAAACATTGTTATCTGTTGGTACTGATACATCGATCAAAGCCTTTTTTTCTTGGTAATCTCTGACAACTATATCGGCAAATTGCCCTTAATTTCACCATCTATGGGTATTGATATATCCCAGAGTATGGTTGCTCTCTCATTTTCTCTGATATTTTCTGGGGTGTGCCTATACCATCCTTTTTCTGTTGTTATTCCATAGTGTTGGCATAGCTTCCAGTCTATATAGGTCCCAACTTTGTCGTGTCTGTGAATATACTCCTTCTTAGCCAGGACTGGGCAGCCAGAGAAAATATGATTTATTGTTTCTTCTCCATCACCACATATTCTGCAGTTACTTGTATTTCTTTTCATTACATGTTTTTGGCGATTTCTGAGTGAAAGGCTTTGATCTTCTGCTACAATTAAAAATCCTTCAATCTCTGCTTTAAGTCTTGAGCTTCCCAGACTTTGTTGGGATTTTGCTTTGTCTATTTATTTCCTGTTTAACTTAGCCCAATATTTGCCGTGTGGGGACTTTTCTTGCCATCGTTTTATCATGATACAATGCTGTTCCAGTTTTAGTTTGGATTTCATTTGTTGTACAACTTTTGTTGTTTCTTCTTTTTCTTCATAGTTGTTAGGTACTATGACTTTTTCGTATTTGTCAGCTTCCTTAAAGACAGAAAACAGTTTTTTTGTTTTGTTTGTGTTTTGTGGCTATTTGTATTAGCTTACCTTGTTTCTGTAAGTATTTCTGTAGTCCTATAGTGGTTATTTTGTAATAGCTTTGTAGCTGTATAAGGGCTCTACTGCCTTCGTTACGTTGTATATATAGTCTTTCTATGTCAGATTTTGGGT
The DNA here is from genome assembly GCF_001194135.2 of Octopus bimaculoides. Taxonomy (NCBI): domain Eukaryota; kingdom Metazoa; phylum Mollusca; class Cephalopoda; order Octopoda; family Octopodidae; genus Octopus; species Octopus bimaculoides. Next base: position 34,262,097 of record NC_068997.1, read on the forward strand.
GGTGCAGTCTGAGATCCTTGTTGTGACTTGACAGACAGTACAAACCCCCGGTAGGCATATCTTCAATCAACAACATCACGATATTGGATATTGCGCAACGTCTTAAATAATAATGATGATGATGATGATGATGATGATGATGATGATGATGATGATGATGATGATGATGATGATGATGATAATAATAATAATAATAATAATAATAATAATAATAATAATAGTAATAATAATAATAATAATAATAATAATAATAATAATAATAATAATAATAATAAGAAGAAGAAGAAGAAGAAGAAGAAGAACACTCAGGCAGCACAAACATCCGCCAAGGCAACACCAACGTCCTCAACGATTAGCCAGAGATGATTTTGAAAATGAGATGATTTTTAAAATGAGCGGAGATACTTGCTCATTTCTAAGGTTGACCCTCCAGTTCCTGGCCAAAGCTTGAACTTGCACTGCCTGTATAGTGCTCTCAGCCTTGCACCAAAATTTGAAGCAATTATTATTTTGTTGAAATTTTCTTGTTATTGTTTTTGTTGTTTACACGTGTTGACGTAAATAGTCCTCACTGTCCTTTTTCTGGGTATCGTCCTAAATATTTTTGTACCCTTGTGGACAATAAAGAATATAATATTATCATCGTTATTCTTCTTATATTCTGTCTGTTAAGAAGGAAGAAAGCGGTTAAGTTGCAGTCAAGGATAGTGTTGGAAATACGACTATTGTTTTGGAGTAGGATATATCTTTAGCCGATTATTTTGTGTCTTCACCCTGAACAAGGGTGTATAGCTACAGAAAACGTTTGAATGAGACACGCAAGTGTCTTCTTTATCAACCGGAAATATATGTGGAATACCGTCCAGTAAGGATAAGTTGTCATCAACGGTTTACTTTTTAGTCTCTATAAAACCTCCGATTGAACTCGCACTGTATTTTACTATATTTTACTATATTTTACTCACACATCACAACAATTAAGGAAAGAACAAAATCTAGTACTTATATTATTTCCTAAAGTTAAGCATCGAGTCTACTCGTGGCTTGGTAGAGAAATGGAAGGCAACATGTTTTCTATGTTCTAGCTTTGCACCGTTCATCGCTGACACTCTCTAAGAGTGCGGTGATAGGTTTGTAGTTTCCCTGGAACATGTCACTATAAAGTTAATTTTATTTTACAACAATGATTATGACATAAGTGCTATTGTGTTGAGTGTAAAACTTTATATGTATGAGATCAGGATTTGTCGGTTCCAAGCACCATTATTCTCAGTTGTGTGTAATAAGAAATTGACAGTTTAACGAGTGAGGTCCCGACCCATTTTCAGGTTTCCTTAGCACTTATTTTAACTAATTCTAACTATACAGTAATTCTAATTATTTCAAGTTATTGCTAATCTTTTATTGTCCCCTGGCAGCTGAGCTGGACAGGCGGTGGAAGTTGCTTTTTGCATTTTATAGTCGTATAACGGAGGATCTTCGAGTTGGATAGACTTTATTCATGCAATATGGAACATCTTTAGTTCGAAACAAATTAGAGATTTGTGGTAAAGGTTTCAGATCAGGTAGAAACGATGGAAAAGTTTCTTACATATTCGCGCATGTATGATGTCAGGAAGCTTGCTTCGTAATCACCTAGTGCTTGTCTCGATCTTATTTCGATCACTCTGCGAAAGGATTTTGAGAGAAACTTCAGTAGACGGAAATTGTTGGAAACTTCGTGATACACATCTACATACATGCACATGCATATATACATACATATGCATACACATATATGCACATACATGCACATACATATATAGATACATACATACATACATACATACATACATAGGTATAAAAAGAAATGTTCGGTGGTACTAATGAGTAACTCACATACACTCTACATTTCGTGTCTTGCAAGAATGGCGAAATAAGTACCAGACTAAGTATTGATGTTGATTGAAAAAGAGAAAAATCTTTCTCAATTTAATGATGTCAATTTCTGAATAGCATCTCAAGACATTTAAAATCTGTATTATAAACTCATACAAAGAACGTGTTAGACGACGTGTTAGTGTTCGGCTTTTGCCGAATAACCTGCACAACTGATTTGTTTATAGTGATGAAATGTATGTGCCGCTCACCCCTCCATCATATCGACGTTGCTTCAACAGGGGCACGGTGTCGCACTCGTCAGGTGTCGAAGTGACGGCAGAGCAACGTGAGATGAAGTGTTTTGCTCAAGTGCATAGCGCAACGCACCACTCGATCTAGGAATTGAAACCACGACCATGCGATCGTTAGAGCAACATCTAAACCACTTGGCCATGAGTCCTCACAATATATATAT
>NC_068997.1:34264918-34265551 GCF_001194135.2 Octopus bimaculoides
ATATATATATATATATATACATATGTATATATTTCTTTTGGGGATTTGGTTTGGAAGATTCTTTAAGTGAGTTCGTGTGTTGAAGCATATTCTGTTGTCTCTGGTGAGAGAAATTTTCTTTTTGTGCCTTATAATTTAATACACTCACCGGTAAAATTTCCATTTATTTTTTATTTTTATTTTCCTAAAACTTTCGTCGCATCTTGCAACCTTTTTAATAGTCTTGACTCTGTCTGTTATTTACACTGCGTTCTTTTTTGTTTGTTTGTGCGCATGCGTGTCAGTCAGTGTGTGTGTGTATGTGTGTGACTATGCATGCATGTATGTATGTATGCATGTATGTATGTATGCATGTATGTATGTATGCATGTATGTGTAAGCATATGTATATATGTATGTATGTGTGTGCATCTGTATGTATGTATTCTGCATATTCATGTGCTTGCGTGTTCGTGTTTCTGTGTTTTTTATGTATGTGTGTGCGTGTGTTTGTATATGTATACACCTCTGTCTCCTTGTGTGTGCATATCTGAGTGTGTATGTGTGCTTGTTTTGCAACTATGTACCGTTTTTGTATGTATGGCGGTGCATCTCCATATGTGTGGAACATGTTTCCATATGTGTCCTTGTGTG
>NC_068997.1:34266276-34270409 GCF_001194135.2 Octopus bimaculoides
TGTGTGTGTGTGTGTGTGTGTGTGTGTTCAGGGTAATCCAGAAAGTTTTACACATTGATATTAATTATTCAAAATAAACTTAAGGTAGGATAATGAAATTTGGCACACACGTTCTACTGTAAATTGTCAATCCATTGTGGTATTTACATTTCAAAATGACCACCTTTCGCCTGCAAACGAGTAGTCACTGAGTTACAAGAGCGTTGTACCACATCTTCATCCAACTTGACCCATGAAGACAAGAGCTTTCTTCAAGTCTGACACATTTGAATAGGAGCGAGCAGAAACATTACTCTCTAAAATGGACCAAATAGCAAAGCTCATGGGTTTGATGTCTGGCTTTGAGGAAGGCCATATCATTTTGTCCCCAACACTGCTGAAATGCTCTTTGCACCACCTCTATGTCAGATTGGATATGTGGGCTGGAGCCCCGTCTTGAATGTAACGGTCATCAAAGGTTTTTTGTGACTCAGGTAACACTTTCTCATCTAACATTCCCACATAAACTTCACCGTTGACCTTGATGCTAGCATCAATGAAGATCAAGGGAGGCTTGGACACATCAGATGAAACTGAGTGAAGCTGGCTTCTGACGGCGTAAATGTCTCCTGCTACCTTCGGGCAAGCATTATATGCATAAAACCTGTAATTATGCCTGTTGGTAACTGCCGCCACAGTGAAGATCTTCTCGTCGGACGAGATCAACATATTGTTAGCGGCGTGCTTCATTTCATCTAACATGTTTTTATCCCTGTCGAGCCGTTTCTTAAAGCTGCTGAAATTAACTGCCAAGATTGTTTCTTGTATGTAGTTAGATTTAAATCCACTTCAAAAATCCTGTGCATTGAGGATTTCGAAGTATCAAGAGCTTTTGCAGTCTTTCTTGCACTCCTGCAAGAATTTCAGTTCATTCGCTTCTTCACAGCTTCAACAGCTTGTCTGGTACGAATTGATCGTTTCCTACCAGGAATTGGCAGCTAGAAGTAGTAACAGACTCCATATACCGTTTCCAGGTATTGAACATAGTTTTATCGTACAAATTCAGCTGTTTTGTTATGTCCTGGTTGCTTACTCCAGCTGTTTTCAAAGCGACAATCTGGTCATGTTTTGCTTTCGACGCCATGTTTTTTTTTTTACAAATCTGTTATAGACGAACAAAACAATAGATGCATAAACAAAAGACTTATACAAATCTTTATGTAAAATGTAGATAATATTACCTGAAAAATATATAAAAGGAGAAAAAATACTAGAGATTCAGTATACACCATGTGGCAAAATTATGAGTTGAAAATATTTAGAAAGTATATATAAAATGTTACTTCACAATGTCCCTTGAAAAGCTAATTTAAATAGCGATAACCGGTTGGATATCACTACATCCATAAAATATGTATATATTAAAAAAGATATTCTGTATAAAAAGATATTAAACAATGTGAAACGAAGGCATTTCTCTTCCACTTTTTATACATGTTTTCCACATATTTTCAACCTATATATGTATATTCCTTTATCCTTTTATTCTTTTATTTGTTTTAGTCATTTGACTGCAGCCATGCCGGAGCACTGTCTTTAGTCTAGCAAATCGACCACAAGACTTATTCTTTGAAGCCTAGTACTTATTCTATCGGTCTCTTTTGCCGAATCGCTAGTTACAGGGACATAAAACACACCAGCATCGGTTGTCAAGCGATGTTTGGGAGACAAACACAGACACACAAGCAAATACACACACATATATACATATATATACTTCAGTTTCCGTCCACCAAATCCACTCACAACGCTTTGGTCGCCCCGAGGCTATAGTAGAAGACACTTGCCTAAGATGCCATGCAGTGGGACTGAATCCGGAACCATGTGGTTGGTAAGCAAGTTACGTACCACACAGCCCCTCCTGCGCCTATGTATATATATATATATATATATATGCTTTTTTATCCTTTTATTCTTTTACTTGTTTCGGTCGTCTGACTGCGGCATATATAACTCAACTTACGGATTCTCAACCTATTTACACAGACAGTAGCACCAATCTCCCAGCAATCCCAATATAGTAAATAACAATAATAATACTGATTTAATTAATAACAATAATAACACTAATAACTGCTACCAACCAAATTACAGTAAATACTTTTTGGACCGAGTTGGAGAGAAACACGTTGGAACAAAACTTACAGGAGAAACCCAAAGTAATAAATTTATCAAAGAAAACTCTCACTGCAACAAAAATCAGTATACTAGCTAAAGGATTAAAGTTTACTCCAACCCCAAGAAGATCCAGCCATAATGAAATTAAAGACAATATTTCAAAATTCTGCAAAAAAAATATACGACTCGCAGAAGAACTATCCGACTACAACAACGAAGATGAGTCACTGGTTAAAAACAGAAGTAATTACCTTCCACATAAAGGTAGGAATAAAACGCTAGATGACTTGTGCGACCATATCCAAAATTTCCCATAACATTCCATACGCGAAAAATTAATTCGAACCATAACAATCTAGAAGGGAAAAATCTAATTGAACTACAAAACGACAAAGACCTGATTTTTAAAGAAGCAGACAAAGGAAGTGCTGTAGACCTGATGGACACAGAATACTATAAAAACCTAGTGTTATACATACTAGAAAACGAAGCCTTCTACGAAAAAGTTGTAAACTATAAACATAAAAAAACAATGAAAAATCTTGCATCCTTAATACGTCTACATGGTGAAGGCTTGACAGAAAAAAGAAACAGACTACATCACGAACTTCAAATGTAAACCTAGTCTTTTTTACGGCCTACCTAAAATACACAAGAACAAGATAATTAATGAAGCCTGCAAACAATCACCAGGCAAATACATAAATATCCAAGCGCCAGAAGACTTAACGTTAAGGCCCATTATAGCTTGCCCAGCCTGTGAAACCCACCGCCTAAGCAATTTTCTAGACATCCCACTGAAACCTTTGCTGAAATACATCAAAAGTTTCATTAGAGACGATTTATACTTCAGAACAATTATCCCCTATTTGTTGACACATACTATCGTCAAAATTGCGGAATTACGATGGGAACAAAAGCAGCCCCTGTTCTTGCGAACCTGATAATGGGTTATTTTGAATTCACCATATATGAAGTGTTACTTCAAAAATATGGTTATTCATTTCACCATCACATAAGAGAAAGCTGGAAAAGATACCGGGATGAATGTTTTATCATTTGAAAGGAGACTATTGACAAACTTTAAGACTTCAAATCAGCACTCAATGATATGAATAGTAACATTCAATTCACAATGGAATATAGCAAGAACATCTCCCATTTTTGGATATTATGATAAAAAAAAAGTCAATAACCAAATTATAACTGACATCTATCATAAATCAACAGACTCGAAGCAATATCTCCTCTTTAGCTCATGCCACCCGAAATACATCAAAATAAATATCCCCTTTAATTTGACAAAAAAGATTTGCACAATAGTGTCTGATAGAACTACTCGGGGCCTTCGTATTCAAGACCTCAAAACAACACTACCTGAAAAACAATATCCACCGTCACTTATAGGCGATGGAATTAAGCGTACCAAGAAATTAGACATAAAAACACTAAGGACAACAAAGCATAACACCACACCTCATCTCAAAACACTATCGTATATATCAATCCACAACTCTAGAAACAATGAGGCATACAACACTATTGTGCAAAATCCTCCGTTACTAACTAGAAACCCAAAAATGAACAACATCCTGAAAGCGCATAAATACATGAAATGTAAAAGGCAACACAAATCGAGACTTGTAACAAATGCGAAGCTTTACACAACAACCACGAAACCAACGGTTAAAAAATGTGGACGCACAAGCTGTGAAACATACATACATACATGTGTGTGTGTGTGTGTGTGTGTGTGTGTGTCGAAAACACCTAAAAAGCCCCACGAGGCTCCGGCGTGGGGTAGTGGCGACCCCTGTTGTACTCTTTCGCCCGAACATTATCTTACTCTTTTTTCCCGTTTCTTGAGTAACGCTGCGATGGACTGGCGTCCCGTCCAACTAGGGGGAACACATACACCATAGAGACCGGGAAACCGGGCCCATGAGCCTGGTTTGGCTTTAAAAGGGCGCATAAAT
>NC_068997.1:34270765-34271450 GCF_001194135.2 Octopus bimaculoides
ATATATATATATATAAATAATATATATGTATGCATATATACATTCATATATGGGTACAGGACGTCATAAAAAAACGTGAACAAAATGTAAAACGAGAACATAGAAAAACAAAAACATGGAAAACGAATTTTTTCGAAAAACGACAGAAAGAAATAGAGAAACGAGACGAGCAACATAAAGAACAATCCCTTCATCGGTTGTCCCCAGCTTTATTTACTCCGCGTTTCGAACGTTGGGACAAGACGCGACCTCATTAAAACAGTCGTTCCCGCAAAGCAAATTAAATTAAATTTGGGATTTGCGGAGGGTTAAAGTTGTAACAAGAACAGGACACTAAGTACAAAACAGCAAAAACAAACGGTAAGAGCTGTGAAGCCATAACGAGGTGAAGTGGTGAACGCTGGAGAAACGAGCTTTGACAGGAGACAAGCAAAAGTGTGTCTTCTCTTTTGTAAAGCACGAGGAAAAAAGAAAGATAGCCGCTGGTCACGTGTGAGCAGCGAGAGAATCATGGAAGAAGAGAGAGAGAGAGAGAGAGAGAGAGGGTGAGAGAGAGAAAAACAAGGGGGGGGAGAAGAAAAACAGAAGGAAAAAAGAATAATAGAGGGAGAATAGAGATAGTTGTAGAGTGCGCATCAGAATTGTTAAGATAAAACTTACTTGGAAATGGGTACGTGGCGTTCGA
>NC_068997.1:34271681-34282669 GCF_001194135.2 Octopus bimaculoides
TATATTCATATATAAATATATGTACATACCTACATATATATGTATATATATACTATTTGAGGCCATACCGAAAATAATAATGGTAGACCGTCACCTTACTCAAGAAATGGAGAGGCATGCTGTTATTGTGGTTATAAAGGCTGAGCATAGCGATTTAGAAATATCTCGATTTGTAAAAGTTGCTAGATCTTTCGTCTACAAAGTTTATAAGGAGCTAGAGACTAAAGATGGAAACGTATCACCAGTACCAAAGCATATAAAAGCATTCTAAACGCTCTGAAATCATCAGGACACCCGAATTTATCCAACAAGTTTAACAGACCATTGATTACGATCCCCAAAAGTCCATGAGGTAAATTGCAAAAGATCTCCATGTGTCAGAAGGAACTGTCAGAAATGTTGTGCACGAAGACATCAGATATAGGCCTTATATGATGAGGAAATGTCAATTTGTCATAAAAAGCAAAAGAAAATCACTACATCAGATTTAAAAGGCTTTTAAACAAACTGAAAAATCCATAAGATTTGATTTGGTTTTTCTCAAACGAGAAAAACTTCGACAAAGATCAAAAGGTTAACAGAAGAAATGACAGATGGGCATGTGCAGGCCCTTCTGAAGTTCCGAGTTTTATGCATACAAAATTTCCTGAAACTCATGGTTTTAGGGGTTGTCAGCAATGAAAGATATTTGTTGCCTCCTTACTTCTTACCACAAGTCCTTAGGGTTAACTCTGCCGCCTACATTGTGGTCCTGGAAGTAATTGTTAAGCTCTGGATTGACAATGTATGCAATTGAAGGCCATACGTGTTTCAGTAAGACTCTGCACTATCACACATGGCTCTAGAAACACAGGAGTGGATGGCTGAAAAATTTTCACGATCACATAACCCCTCCCATTTTGCCTCCTAATTCGCTAAATCTCAATCCATTCGACTATTACATGTGGACCGTTGTTGAGAGAGAGAGAGAGAGAGAGAGAGAGAGAGAGAGAGAGGTCAATGAACACTCCCATAGCACCAAAGATTCTTTGAAAGCTGCCATAGTCAGAGTAATGTCCAAAATGAACCAGGACCACTTGATTCGAGCATTAGATCTCATACAGAAGCAGTTGTTGAAGCTGAAGGTAGCTTTATTCAATAACATTTTAGAAAAGAAGGTTTACTTTTATCATAGTATTTTTTGATAAATAAATTTAATATGTTTTTTTTTATAAACATAAATCTGTCCTCTTACGCACCCTGTATATAAACCTACGTAGTAGTCATACAAACATAGCAGTTTTAAAACTATTTCTCTTTAGACTGAAGAAAATACTGAACAACTTTAATCGAGTTTCGAACCTTATTGAGTTCTCATTAAGGTGTCTGCATTACTTGATCAATCCGAGAGAAACAAATTACCCATCTGTTTAAATACTCAACAATACCAGCAGCTTCAGATAAATATTACTTACACGGACACATGCGCGCGCACACATACGCACATACACACATACACACAGAAGGTCAACTTTCTCTTCCATTCATTTGGATCGATAAATAAAGTACTAGTAAGATGTGTTTAGACTCAGTGAGGTATGGATCCCAGCAGTTCTTAAAATGCTGAAAACACCACGGCAACTCCTACAACAGTTCCAGCACCGAATTGAGAATCCAAGACAGATATGTGTGTGTGTGCGCGCGTGTGTGTACGTATTTATATGTATACATATATATGTATATATATATGTATGTATATATATATATATATATATATACATATATATATATATATACACATACACACACACATATATACCTAAATATTATAAAGATGGAATGGCTATACAAGCCTGTGAATCCTTTTGATATCCACCACAGGACTACATAAATATCCAAGTCAGAAACATACATACATACGCGCATACATACATACATACATTACATACATACATACATACAGACAGACATATACACATACTGGATGTGTGCTCGCCCACCATTGTTCAGGTAACTAATTTTATCCATACTACTATTGAACCTAAGTATCCGGAGGATCTTCAGAGGATGTAAGCCAATATAGTAGAGGAGCATTAATACGTGCACTCACAGATACACACCAACTCTGTCTGTCTGTCTGTCTGTCTGTCTGTCTGTCTGTCTCTCTCTCTCTCTGTCTGTCTGTCTCTCTCTCTGTCTGTCTGTCTCTCTCTCTGTCTGTCTGTCTCTCTCTCTGTCTGTCTGTCTCTCTCTCTGTCATATATACACTGGTATATATGTATGTATTGTATCTATCTATCTATCTATCTATCTATCTATCTATCTATCTATCTATCTATCTATCTATCGCGTATTTGTGTATGTATATATTCGTGAGTATGTGTGCGTTTTTTATATGTATATTACCTGAATGGCACTGAAGAAACAATAGAAGCAGCATCTCTATTCACTAATTAACGCTATCAAGAGCAGTGCTGAAAATAATGGAGAGGGCAGCACTAAGAGCATATCATCTGACGCCATTGTTAAAGGTCAGAAATACATAGTGCCAGTATGCTTTAAACAAGTACTCGAAGTAGTCAAATTTCATTGTCGACTGAATTGTTTCCTTATCATGGGTTGTGACTTACTTACAAAGCGACTATATGAGAAGAACATTGTAGCATCATACAAAAAGACATGGATTACGAGATGGTCGGCTAATTCGGTCTGACTGAATCTCAATATTTCTATTTACTCTTACATTACTCAAACAAAAGTCTAATCCAGTCGCACACCAACCTCATAGGTTCGTGGATTTTCTCCAGCTCTAAGATAACTAGTTTTGAATCAGAACAATCGTTATTCATACGAACACTTCCGAAAAAAAAGAACGAAAACATATCCCTGAGAAACGTGACGCTAGAAGCCACAGATAAGCTTAGGTATGTGAAGAACACTTTTGTTCTTGAGATACTTTTGAAGAAAGAAAAGGAGGAAAGAGCATAAATCAACAGACATTCGTAGAAATCGTAGGGTAACATACAGAAGCGCAGGTCAAAACGTTTAGTGAAAGATCAGTATGACATCAAGCGAAAATGATTCCTTATAGGATATCGGGCTAAAATAATGTTTTAAAAATGATTCTTATCAAAAAATCTACCTTCTAAGATGTACGCTTTTCAATGCATAACATTACTTTTGTCTCACAAGAATAAGACAGAAATAAACCAAAATCTACTATTGTTTTGCATTATTGTTAATATCTAATAAGATACGTGGTATATGCAACCAATTAAGCGTTAGATTAATGTTCATGCATAACGCTACTTTTATCAGAAGGCTAATTAGATAAAAGTAATAAATGATTGCACATGTAGGCTCAGGCGTGGCTGTGTGGTAAGAAGTTTGCTTCCCAACCATATTGTTTCGAGTTTAGTCCCACAGTGCATCATCTTGGGCAAGTGTCTTCTGCTCCAGCCTCGGAGGGTCCAAAGGTTTGTGAGTGGATTTGGCAGATAGAAACTGAAAGTAACTGAAAGCGCGCATATATATATATATATATATATATATATATATATATATATATATATATATATATATATAGGTATGTGTGTGTGTGTGTATGTATGTATGTATGTATGTATGTGCATATAAACGTATATACATACATATATATATGGTCTGATCCATAAGTATCCGGACTATTGCCATAGTAACGAAGCTAAACCACGCAGGCTAAAGCCGCTTGACACAGATTGACCTTGAACTCTGCTGTGCACCAAGTTTTAACGTTCTAGCTCACTTCCGCTGTTTACAGCAGTGCTTGGAAGTAACGTGTGTAGCGTATGTTCGTCACATTGAAATTGACAGAGATAGTTGAGCGAGAATCTACATCAAATTTCGCCAAAAGCTTGGTGTTACATGAGGCCTACGCAAAGTTTTCGTCGTTCTCGACACAACCAAGGAGATTTTGTGCAACTGAAAACCGAATGTCTTTTATGGTCAGCTGATAGCAGTTTTGGCACAAACTTAGCAGACATACGTCTCGTACCCAAATCTTCAGTGATAACGGACTGAACTGAACCGTAATTAATCTGCACATCCTCTGATAACTCACGGATTGTGATTCGACGATTTCCCCACACAGCTGCACGCACATCTGCGATGTTTTTTCTCAATTCTGCTGGTTGCAGGTCTCCCAGAACGTTTGTCCTATCGACATTTTTTCTGCCATCTTGGAAACATCTGAGCCACGCGTACATTTGTGTGCGGCTCATACACTCCTCTCCATACACTTTCTGCTACTTTGCGTAGGTCTCTGAGCAGGTATCACCATGACAACTTTCTCTGTCATGGTCAATGCGACGATCGCACGTTACACCGGAATCTGGGGATTTCCAGGTTACCTTTAGCGTGTAAAGATGTCCTGGACTCTATTAAAAAAAAAAAGAATAAATTTTCAAACTATCAGACTTGATATAGCACAATTATATAAATCAATTCCTTATGTGCTAACACAGGAAGCATTAAATTTTTTCTCCATTCCACCCAAAGAATTTATGATCTATTGACAGAAACTTCAGATAGACAATAGGATTATGTTCACCATGTCTCCATTCCTTTTCTTGATTACTGAGACGTTGGAATAGAGAAGTGCAAGAGGTTACACAGAGAGACTATGAATTTTATGGATAACATTACTGCCATTTTTGAAATAAGAAAGATAAAGACTCTTCTACCATGATTGGATGAGCTATTCTGGCGAAGTCGACTGCAACGCTGATTGCTCTGTAGTTAATTGCCATTAGCAACTTAGGGATAGAGGGAAGTTTAGGGTTAGGATTAGCGTTAAGGTTAGGCAGATTTCTAGACTGTAATTCCTTTTCAGAGCAGTATATATGCTTCAATTCCCAGCCAATTCTCGCCATTGCTGACTGCCATACAGGCAGAGATGATGCACCGAATGAACATATTTTGGTAAGATGCTGTCGTATTGTTTACGTTGTAGTTTAAATACAAGAGATTTGCTAGTGTCTTAAAACTACAATAGAGCAGTGGTATGCAATGAAAATCAATAAGAAAGGCAAAGAGAGGAAATGATAAGAGATTAAAAATGAAATCCAGACTTCGGAATAGTGCTTATGACAAGAAGGTATCGTCTTGCTTGATAAGGAAGACTTGATTGTTGGATTAACGGTATCTTGTGATGACAATACACGGGGTCTTCGGGTGAACTGTGACAGTTTGCATAAAAGGAAAAGAAGACACAATATCTCATTCAAAAATAAAGGTATTTTAAAAATTCAAAAATATCAACCAGATTATGGCTTAGAGATAACAGCTTATCCCCAAGCCGCCATAAGCTTCCACCACGACTGCAAGATAACGCCGGAACATTGGCGCACGCGTTCCTCACGGTGTTCCTGGAAAGATTTTCAAACACATCAAGTTTCAGAAAAATGAAGACGTAAAATTGTCCAATTTATCCCGATCGACCTATAGTGTGAGCATTTGATCGGAAGAGCTTAAAATATAAAGAACTTAGGGAATCGTGTTAGGCAAGATTATGCAGCGTATAGTGCATTCAGCAGACGTAGGATGTAGCGCATTTGTGGCAGTATCTATTATGTTCTACTTGACTTTAGAAGGAGTGGTGGTCACAGATTCGAGAATAGTAGAGAGAAGCAGAAAATTCTTCATCATTAATATCGCTGATGCGTACAAGAGAACAATCAAAAATAAAAGCTAAGACCAAATTTTCTGAGCTGTAAAACAGAATAGTTGCTGCATGGTTGGCGTTGTGATCACTGTAACCTGCTTGGTATTGTGGCTACACGGATGACAAAATGATAAAAAGTACTATTGCGAGGAATAAAATAAGCCGAGCATTTTCTGTGAGCATCAGTGCAGTCCAGCAAGATGAAAAAACCTTTGAGAAGGAGCCAAGAAAAAAAAATTGATATCTCCAATCAACAACTGATAGATGGAATGTTTTAGAGTATCTAGATTTTCATATGTACTTCTGTGTATGTAAGTATCCATACGTGTATGTAAGTATCTATACGTGTCTGTGGTTAGGTGTAACAGTGTTAGCCGGTGCCGAGTTGTGTCACCATAAGTCAAAACCGTAACATAGTCGTTCGATAAATAGGTATCAATAAAATACAAGACACACTGAAGTAAGTCATCGAGTTGATATGGCCCACTATAAACACTTATGTAGATACAGCGGCAAAGCTGTAGCCGGATGACTGAAATCAGTAAAATAATATGTGTATTTGTGTGTGTGTGTATGAGTGCGTGTGTGAGTGCATGTATGTGTGCATGCGTGTGTGTGCGTGCGTGCGTGTGTGCGTGCGTGTGTGCGTGTCTCTCTATGTATATGATTGATAGTCTTGAAGATATACATTATGTACACGTGTATACATATTTATAGTTATATATTATATAAATATGAAATGTATGCTTAGGATTTTTTTTTTAATTATCAACGTGTAATTCTCTTTAAGCGATAGAAACAAAACAAAAAATTGTTGACTGTAGCTTACCTAGTTTGATTCTCTCATATCTCTTAGGCGTGTTCAGGTGTTACTGACGTCAGTAATTGACCGCTAGATATGACGTCATCTCACTTGGTCACGTACCATTTTCAGTGTCTTGAAGTTTTCAAACTTTTCCGACGAGAGACAGATATATATATATATATATATACATACGCTCATATACATACATCCACGCATATATATACATATATACATATATATAATATACCTACATACATATATGTACTACTTATATATATAAGTAGTACATATGTATGTATGTATATGTATATACACACATATAGGTGTCTGTGTTTCTTTGTGTGCGTGTGTTCGTGCATGTATACATACATACATATTTACATATATATGCACGTACACACACGCATACATACGCACACACATATACACCCACAAAAACACCTATATGTCGAGAAAAAGAGATATAGGACGAGAGAGTAAGAAAGAGTGAGCAAGAGAAAAGGGAGAGAGAGAGAGAGAGACAGACAGAGAGACAAGCAGACAGAAAGGGAGAAAGAAAAGGAAGATAGTTTAATTCGGAGTAGGGCCAGAGAGAAATGTAAATTAATAATAGACTAGGAAAAAAAAACAAGAGACGCGAATAACGTTAAGGATGACGTGTGCATACATACATACATACATACATTCATACATGAATATGTATATATATCTATTTGTATGTATATATATATACTTTTGTTATTTACACCACCTGTCCTCGTCTGTTGTTATTATTTGTATATTCTCCCATATATATATATATATATATATATATACATACATTTATATATTTAACACTAGTATAATGTATCAATATTATTTATTTATACACACACACATTTACACACAATATAAACAAGATATTAAGAGCTAAGGAGAGAGTGTGAGAGAGAGAGAGAGAGAGAGACAGAGAGAGAGAGGGAGAGAGAGGGGGAGAAAATAGAGAGGAGAAAGAGAGAGTGGAAGAAAAAGAGAGATATAGCGTTGGAAAGAGAAGGGAAAGGCTTTAAATTTACAGATTTCTCTGAATGAGTCAAATCTATTTAAGATAAAGCGTGTATGTGTATGTGTGTAAGTGTGTAAGTGTATGTGTGTGTGAAAGAGAGAGAGAGAGTGAGCGTGTTTGTGTGTGAGTGTGTGTGCGTGTATGTGTGCGTGTGAGAGAGAGAGAGAGAGAAAGAGAAAGGGTGAGAGATTCAGAGAAAAAAGAAAGGATGAGATATTAAATGAATGTGTATATGGCTAAAAGAATATGAATGCAAGAGTGTAGTAATAGATATGTGTAAGAGTTTAACAATGGGAGACTGAGCGGCGAGTATGCAAATATGGGATTGCTAATGTGTGTATCAAAATGTGTGTGTGCGCGCGCGTATGCGCGTGTGTGCATGTATGGGTTTGTGAGCGAATGTGATTGTGCACTTGGTAGTGGTATGTAAGAGAAAGTGATAAAGAGATGGCTGTTGAGATGATGTGAGACGACATTGAATAAGGAGGGGAGAAGATTGAGTTAAGTGGATAGGTTTCCCCTGATATGTAATCTGTGAGTGGATTGTTACAGTGTAGTAAGTATTATAAAGAGTGTAAAGTGTGTCAGCAGCTGAGATGGTATGTGTCATCACACCCAGTCCTGGGTACAACGTTCACCTTACTCTCTTCCGTAAAAGACATCAACATTGAAGCAATCTACTGACATACTTTACGGAAAGTTTTTCAATCTCTCTCTCTCTCTCTCTCTCTCTCTCTCTCTCTCTCTCTCTCTCTCTCTCTGCAAATATCTACTTTTATATCTGTCTGTCTGTCTGTTTGTCTGTGTCTGTGTGTCTGTCTGTCTGTGTGTCTGTCTCTCTCTGTCCGTCTGTCTCTGTCTCTCTCTGTCTGTCTGTCTGTCTCTCTCTCTCTCTCTCTCTCTCCCTCCACATATCTATATATTATTTTTCAAACAATTTCTCTAATTCGACTTCTGAGGGGTAGAGGAGACTCCCGTTATTTTTGACAAAGTCGTGGGGAAGGTAGCTCTTCTACGAGAAACACACTCTGTCATAAAACTTGCAGTCAAAGTATGATAATGCCAATCATCTTGCAGCGGGACATAATATGGCAACCGAAAGAGTGACAAAAGTGTTGTACGTGCTTTTGTCACTACAATCCAATAACGTACAGTTGTCTACCATTTTATTTCTTGCTGTGTGTTGTATTTCATAAAGTCTTATGGCGATGGATACGTGATATGAAAAGTCATATCTGCTCACATCATGCAGAACATTCAGGCTGGGTATGAGGCGGCTTTTATCGGACAAGATGAGTTAATGATCATATCTATATATGAGGATGGTATATGGGGGTGTTAATTTTTTTGTCAAATAACCACACGCGCTGTATACTTATTCTTCACTTCAGTTTTATTCTTATTTTAATGTCTTTGCCTGAAATATTTCGTCACACATCTTCTAACATCTTCAATGACTCTCCATCCCATGTGTCTCCACCTGTTCTGCTTAGTCCGTTCTTTGGCAAAACCATCCCCAAATATAACAATATCTGTTTCAACACACGATTTCACATCAGGAATCTTGCAAATAAACAAATAAACATGTGTGTGTGTGTGTGTGTGTGTGTGTGTGTGTGTGGCTCAAATTTACACCCACCCCACAACACACCAACTACAATGAAATGAAAGAAGACATCGCGGAATTCTGTAGAAATTACGACTCGCTGAGGAGTTATACGACAAATACAACGAGAACGAATCGTTGGTCCGAAATAGAAGGAACTACACCCCATCAAAAGGTAAGAACAAAACTCTTGATCATTTCTGCGAACACATCTCGAATTACCCATATCAACATAGGCACAAACAAAAACACAAACCAAACTTCAGCAAAAAAGAATGGGCTGAGCTGAACTAATTAAAAGATGACAAAACAATTGCAATCAAAGAGGCTGATAAAGGAAGTGAAGTTGTCTTAATGGACACGGTATACTATATAACTCTAGTACTATCCATATTGGAAGACACAACATATTATGAAAAGGCCCAACACTACAATCAGCAGAAAATAATGAGAGACCTAAAATCCATGTTAATCCTATACAGAGAAGGGCCCACCGACAAAGAATATGACTATATGACCAATTTCAAAAGTAAAACCAGTCAATTCTACGGTATTCCCAAGATACACAAAAGTGAGAAAATAAGTAACGCATGCACGATAGCCACAAACATAATAATCAAAGTCCCTTCTCCTAATGACCTCAAATTGAGACCTATAATAGCAGGTCCTGCATGCAAAACCCACCGCCTCAGTAACTTTTTAGATACCCTCTTAAAAACCATTCCTTAAGCATATCAAAGGCTATATAAGGGACGACCTGGATATGCTCAATCACCTTCCTGAAACAATAAACAAAAACACCCTACTAGTATCCATCCTTCGATGTAGTCAACCTCAATTCCAATAATCCCCACAACCTAGGAATAGAGGCAATTCAATTCTGGCTCGAGAAGTAAGCCAACGAACTCCCACATCTCATCAAAAAAGAATTCGTGATAGAACGGCTAAAATTCATCCTGGAAAATAAATACCTTGTCTTTAAAGATAACTTCTACCGACAAAAATCGGGGAATGTGATGAGCCCGACAATAGCCCCCTCCTTTGCTAACCTAGTCATGGGGTATATAGAAATTAGTCTTTATCGTAAGGTTCTAGAAAACTATGGCAGCCCATTCTTCCTCTACATAGAAAATAACTGGAAGAGATACCTGGACGACTGTTTCATTCTTTGGCATGAAAATATAGAGAAACTTAAAGAATTCCAAGCACTTATAAATAGACTTGACGTAAACATTCAATTCACGATGGAATATAGCCAGCAACAACTTCCTTTCTTCGATATCCTCATTAAGAAATCTAACAACGTAATAGAAACAGATATATACTATAAGCCCACGGATTCGAAGCAATATCTACCGTTCAACTCATGCAACCCCAGACATACCAGAATGAATATCCCCTTCAACTTAGCAAAAAGGATATGTACTATAGTTTCTAATGCAAGCACCAAAGACACACGACTACATGAACTAAAGGATACACTCATCACCAAGAACTACCCCCCTTCACTAATTGACATATGCTTTCTACGTGGCCTTCAACTCAACATCCACGAACTCAGACATCCCAAATTAAAGAAGGATTTACAACCAAAAGAATTCACAACGACCTCGAACCCACAAGAGTAAACAAGAGAGACAGAGACAGGCAGAAAACAAGGAAAATGCCCCTTGTATTTGAACACTATGCAAATATTCTTTTAAAAAACTTTTCTTCTAATTTTTCCAAAATTTAATTGTTTTCCATACTTACAGTTGAAAAAATCTCAATGACTGAAACCGGGACTGAAATGTTTTTTATAAAATTATTTTAGCATTTTCTACCTTGACTTTTATTTCCCACATATATGTAT
>NC_068997.1:34282913-34285272 GCF_001194135.2 Octopus bimaculoides
TATATATATATATATATATATATATATATATATATATATATATATATACACATACATACATGCACTCACATATAGTCAATTCAATGAACAAACAACGAATATAAAATGAATAAAAACGAAAAAAAGAAAAACAACGCGAAGATTTACACAAGAAATATATTAGCTTGAAGCTCGGCGAACGGAGAGAGTTTAACGTTTCAAGTATAGCTCTTCGTCAGAAAGTCCAAAGGAGAAGTTTAAAATAGCCAACGGCCCTCGTGTAGTTACGTATATATGCAGGCGTGGCTGTGTGGTAAGAAGTTGGCTTCCCAACTACATGGTTCCGGATTCAGTCCCACTCTGTGACACCTTGGGCAAGTGTCTTCTTCTACTATAAAACCTCGGGCCGACCAAAGCCTTGTGAGTAGATTTGATAGACGGAAATTGAAAGAAGCCTGTCGTATATAATAAAACGAATGGTTTACACCTGGTAGCTTAGTGGTAAAGCACGGCCGCTTTCAGAGTGATTGTTAGGTAAATAACAAATAGGTAAGGATTATCGAAGAGTGAACTTTCTTAACGCTACCTTCTATCTTGATTCTGGATTATTTGAACCATTTCATAAACCGAATGATCGTATTAAGTACATTAACGTAGCATCCAACCATCCACCCTCCGATTATACGGGGATTAGTTAAGAATGTTTCTACTAGAATTTCTAGATTGTCTGCTACCAGTAAAATTTTCGAATCTCACGCATCTTATAATAATGATGCTCTAGCTAAGGCTGGGTACCGTGATAGAATTCAATATATACAAGATGCAGGCTAAAGCAACACTGGTAATTCCTTCAACTGCGATACACATCGTATGCCACCTCAACGTTACCGTTTGAGAAATCACTCGGATAAAGAATACAGGCTAGAAGGTATTGGTCATGTCAATGATCTATCAAAGAAAACTCATAGACATGCTACATAGTAATTCATCTGCTTGTTCCAATCCTGTAGAACACACGAGATCATATAAACTTAACAACAAATATAGGAATCAGGATGTCCTCTGGTTCAACCCAATTTTCGGTTTGCATGTTTCAACCAGGATCGCTGGGAAATCTTTTGCTGCTTTGGACAAGTGCTTTCCTAAATCCAGTCGGTACTATGCTATTAATCATCGGCACACCATGAAGGTATCCTACACTAACTCTGCTAATTTGGAGCAGCTTCTGCATTGCATAAACAATAGCAAATTGCGACAAAGGTTCAATAACCCACCTACTGGATATAGCAAGCATTTACATCTAAATGCCAACCAAGGAGATGTAAACTGCATTGTTTATCATCAACTTCGACCAATTTGTAGTAGTAGAAATACTCATGGTACAGCTAGCACGATAACAACGCCGGTAAATGAAGTCAGAACTGCTTTATGTACAAATAAAAACGATAAATGCTCATGCAGGGATAAATCAAAATGTCCTTTGATGAATCTCTGTATGAGTACAAATCTTATATATAAATGTACCATGCCCACAAGGGGTGGGCCCTATGTTTACATTGGGCAGACGGCTGATTCCTTTAAGAATCGTTATCGTAATCATGTTGCCAGCTTTAGGTCAATCAATAAGACATTCGACATCTTTAGCAGATTTTATATCGCGACTGAAGGAGGCTAATACGAAATACTGCATTACTTGGTCCATAGTTAGACATGCAAAACCATGCAGTGCAATTTCCAGGAGATGCCATCTCAGCTCCGAGGAATCCCTGTCTATTCTGTGGACTAATGAAAAGATTCTTAATAGAAATTCTGAAAGACTATCGAGATGCCTACACGCATATAAATGTACTTTGGCACAATGCAGTGAGAATGAATTTTGAGTAACCGTTAACTTAGTGTAATTTTATTTTATTTTACTTTAAGGTATGGATGACTTAAATTTACTTTAAACCTCCCCGTTCTTCTAAAAACCTACTAAATATTTAACTCATTTTGTAATTATGAGTGGGCCTAAACTCGCGTGTGTGTATGCTCACATTTTTGCTAATGCTTGTATGAGCGTGTGTACTCGTGCCATGCTGCTTGCCCGAGGGCGTTTATACATCCATATCTGTTAATGGTTATTTTCAATACTTTCCTCGCTGGATTGTGTTCGTTTCTCTTTTTGTCTTCTGCAATTTTATTTTTGGATCTTCTATATATATGAATTTTCCTCCGTCTGGCTGTCTTTTCTCTCTACAAAACGGAAAGTTGCATTATGGAACAGTCATTTTAACGAGATTTTTTATTTATTTATCACCACCGGATACTCCTGAACCAGTTTGTGTGTGTCCCACACGAGGAGTCGATGCTAGATGTGTCGAAACAATTGTTGTAATTA
>NC_068997.1:34285715-34288230 GCF_001194135.2 Octopus bimaculoides
ATATATACATACACACATACATGGTCATATGATCTGAGAAAGGCAGTTCTGCAATTTCTTGCTGAACAACCTCCACAAACAATTTGCTTATAGTGATCAAATGTCGGTACTATACATTAGCTTACTATCTCCATCGAATCGACCTTACTTGTACAGGTGCCCTCTGTGCCACACGTCAGATGTCGAAGTCATCGTAGAGGAACACGAGATAAAGTGGTTTGCTCAAAAATACGACTCACCACCCGGTCCAATAAGTGAAACAACGATGTCGCGAACGTGAGTGGAACACCCTAACCGCTAGGCCACGCGCCCTTTCACACACACGCGCGCGCACACACACACAGAGAAACACACACATCACACATGCACAAACACACTCACACATGCATATATATGTGTGTGTGTATGTGTGTACGTGTATATATATATATATATATATTTGTGTGTATGTGTATAAATATATATGTATGTACGTGCATATGTACGTGCGTATGTATGTTTGAATGCATTTGTCTTTATATATATATACCTATTTGTTTGTGTATATGTTTGAATATTACTAGATATACTAACCGTTCAGCAAAGTATTTCATCTAAACAGACCTATTGTCAAGCCATAAACAAGTTAATGAAATGAGATAGTCAAACAGTTCAATATAGAGGTCTGATTTAGCTTATGTGAAATGACGGAAATCCTCAAAGTTTAATTATTTAACCCTATAAAATCACAATTTCGGGATTTCAGGATACATGATAAAATTATATCGCAAATAATCAGATTAGACTTAGGTGTCTATGAAGGAAAGTGTATATATTATCTATTATACTCTCGTATGGACAACTTGGTCTTTCAAGTTTCAGCTCAACTCTCAATATTCCATAGTAAGTTTTAAAAACCGTAACACAACTTAACATGGACCACCAAATGTACTTTTCAAAAATTAGACTTAATAATGCGGCAAAATACAGGGTAGCTTAAACTACTGTTTCAGTTCAGAGATCCTCACGGATTCTTCGAATAAAAGAACTAAAATAGAGTAGAAGTTTGGAACATTAAAACTTTCAATTCCCGATTACACAGAGTAAAATAAACAGCTGAAATATTAAAATAGAATTTGAAAAAGTATTATCACAAAACGTCGAGTAATCAGTTTTCCAAAGTCACTCAGCCCCCAGTAGTATCAACATAAGCAGCAAACTGCAATACACTAAGGGGATCTGCGTGGAAGGGAAATAGCAGGTTATTGATAAGAGATGGAGGATTTAAAAAGTTTGCTGGAAACATACTGAACAACAGTAATAACAAATAGCACAATACTTGCAAAAGGGTACATTTAATTTCAGCATAAACATATTCTTTTGCAGGTTTTGTATCATTAAACAAACGTTTTGAATAATATCTAATCTTTCGTCGTAAGAATCTGAAAATTTTTCACGGGGACTATGTTAAATATGTTTAAACATTTACCGTCAACTTGCACTGATATCATACCTAAATTTATTAAAACCACTTGTTAAAATTTTTATTCAATAATATCTCCACCTATTCGATCTTGTAAAGTTTGCTATCAATTATCTTACAAACTATTTGTAAACTAGAGTTAAGAATTGGCCTATACAAATCAAGTACTTATTTACAAAAATTAGTTAAACAACAAATAGGGAACATTAACTGTAAAAGGGATAGACTCTTAAGAAGCTATGCATAGTTTACCATATAAATGGATCAGCAAAACTTTAAAATCATACAGTCTTCATCTAACATACGTACGATCAAAGGCGTTTCTGTAGTAAACATACTGTCTGATATTTTTAGGAGGTTTGACAAACACGTTGCGGTTCTCACAGCGGCTGCTTGCTCATCCCTTTATAACAGAGATGAGAACAAATGATTAAATCTGACATTATACATCACCAAAAATATTTTCTGCCAACAAGTTTAAATACAACACACTTAATACTGGTATTTGGAATGACGACTTAATAAAATCATACTCAGTCATGTAACTCAGTTGCTTACTTTATATCAAGTAAAGGCAATAACATCCTTAGACCCCTGCTGAGGAGTTTACTCGTCCCGAATTCAAAATCCACTTTCACCGTCATATCATGAATGTATATACATCATCAGTACCAATGTCTATCTATCTATCTAGAAAGAGAGAGAGAGAGAGAGAGAGAGAGAGAGAGAGAGAGAGAGAGGGAGAGAGAGAGAGAGAGAGAGTGTGTGTGTGTGTGTGTGAGAGAGAGAGAGAGAGAGATACATGTATATATGTATATATATATATAAAATTTAGATTCAAGGTGAATATGGTACTTAAGTTTAGGCAGTAGAATTAAGTATGGTATTATCCATACAATTCCAAAATAAGGTGATTAAAATCAAAATAAGCAACAAAGATATCCAAAGTTAATGCAGTGCGATCGTTTCATGCGACTCCATTTATTTAAGCAATGTGAACATTACATCAAATGTAAAATGCAGAGCTATCCTCAGCTGCACAAAGATATAGAA
>NC_068997.1:34288507-34290162 GCF_001194135.2 Octopus bimaculoides
ATATATATATATATATATATATAATCATACAAATATACATGTAAGCATATATGCATGTACATATATGGGTATTGTTAATATGCGTGTATCTATGACACTAAGAAGTTGTATTTGTGTAGACGAGTGTATGTGTGAATTAGATTGTATCAGTGCGTAAATGGAAACGTTATTTTAAGTCTTATTCTTTGGCTAAGAACATTGCCAGGGTCCCCTGTCATTTCCACTAAAATTTTCTACAGATATATGTTACATTCGAGTTCTGAAACATTCTGAAAAATATATGGTTTCGTTGCAAGAAAACTTCTTCAATTTAGGAATCTGAAATTGATTTTGCCTCTGTGCAGAGTCCTTTCAACCATCATTTTAGTCTTTTCAGCCACTTATCAAATTTTTTAATCACAGAAACCTTGCTTTATCAACCGGCGACATACACACGCACATACATACATACACTCTGACACACACACACACACACACACACACACACTCTGACACGCGGGCGCACACGCACACACACACATACACTGACACACACACATACACTGACACACACACACACACACACAGAGCACACATGTACATTGCAAATTAATCTCCATACAATCAATGCATTTGAAACAAAGTAACTAAAGTAAACTCTGCTAGAAACAAACCTCACTCAGACTCCTCTCAAACCAAATAAATAAAACTTTCTCTTAAACAATCTCAATGTCCAAGAATTCCTGTCCGGTATGAAGCAAGTTTTCATAATGAAGTACACACACACACACACACACACACACACACACACACACACACACGCACACACAGGCACACACAATTTTATCCTTTCAACTGTATCAACTAGCCTAAATTCCATTCACACTAAAGTCATAGTAGGTAACCTTTAGGGATATATCCTATGAAACAGAACAAAGGAGTAGCCCCTAAACGTAGCCTTCCTCTAAAAAGTTTCTTTTAAGTTTCAATATATTTCTGAAGTAAGTAGCAGTGTCTTCTTGCATACATACACGCATCATTTCAATGAATTCTAATATAGACCCTCTGCTATTATACATCTACATACATACACACATACATACATGCTGAGACTCCTTTCGGTTATGACTGACCATGGGATTGTACCCAGAATGTTACCCTCCCAGGCACAAGTCCGGGCAAGGTTGTTTATGGAAGGCCAGCAGTCGCCCATGCATACCAGCCTCCTCTCTCCACACCACCGGTGTTATCCAAGGGAAAGGCAAAGGCCGATACAGTTTGGCACCTGTGACGTCGCAACTCACTTCTACAGCTAAGTGAACTGGAGCAACGTGAAATAAAGTGTCTTGCTCAAGAACACAATACGCAGCCCGGTCCGGGATTCGAACTCACAACTTCACGATCGTAAGTTCGACGCTCTAACCACTGAGACATGCGCCTTCACACATACATACATACATACATACATACATACATACATATGGTAAGATTATCAACACACATATAATCAGATTTGGATTTTCAAATACTAGGAACATAGCACAGATAATAGCAGCACATAACATTAAAATACTTGAGTCTAGGGAAACAGGTAGGAATGAGAATTTGAATAATAATATAAATGGCAGTAATAATAATAATAATAATAATAATAATAATAATAATAATAATAATAA
>NC_068997.1:34291628-34299839 GCF_001194135.2 Octopus bimaculoides
TATGTATACGGGTAATATAGTATAGTAAAGAGAAATAAACAAAATAATTAATTAATCTAGTGGAAATCCACAGGAGAGCAATAAAAATAGAAAATTAAGGAGTTATCTCCCCTATAATAACAAAGACGAAAGCTAACGATGTCCTAAAGACCTAATAATAGTTATGTATGTGTTTTTTCGTGTTTTGTTCGAAAGGTAACCACTCCTGAAGAAGTGCCAAACGTCTAAATCCAATGGACCAGTCACTGGATAAGTTTGGCACAGAAATGTTAACATAGAGTGGTGAATAAATCGATATATCGAATTTGAAGTCTCTGTCTCTTTTGAATATGAAAATTTAAAAGTTTAAAAACCTTATGATATATATATATATATACAAACATGCATACACACACACACACATATTCAAAGCAAGTTTCAACATCACAATAAAATTCTTTACTCTTACTCTTCTTTTAACTTCACTTGAGTTGTTAAATCTGTAAATAAAAATATTTAAGACATTTTATTATCGCATATTTCTAAATGATCACTTAATGACACACATAATATCTGATAGACATTAGACATTCTAATTTGTTGCCGGAGTATTCGCATGCTTTCTGATAATGAGGTTCCAGTGTAGCCAATATATATTTCTCAGCAATTCGGGCATTTGATGCGGTTATTCAGATTTCTGCTTTTACATATCATATTTGCATTTGAAAATACCATGAACGTTCTATTACAGTCATGTAGGTCAAACTTTGCCTTTGTCAACAATTGCTATCACCCACTGCGAGCTTCACATATTAAAAAAAAAATTTATTCGTATTATCTCCGGTGTTGTTGTTGATATACCTATTGTTCTTCATATATTCTCTGTAACTGGTACTAGTAGGAAATTAGTATTTTTATTGTATTGATTGCTGGAATAGCTAACTTCCCATTGGATTTACGAATCTATATATATATTTCTTTTGTAACTATAATATGTAACTCTGACAACAAAGTTAGAAGATCTATCCTGAGGACGTTAAAAATTTTTCAAAGCTTAGTGCTGACTCAATAAGTACATGTCCACCAAAAAATAAATTACTTTTTCAAAACAACAAGATTCAGCAACAACTTAGGTGCTCCAAAGCGATGTCTTTCTCTCCCAAAGAAAGAAAAAAAAAAGTGCTTCAAATTTTGGCGCAAGGCTGGTAGTTTTGAGGGAAGGTTGGGAATTCTATTACATCGACCGCGAAAAAGATGAAAGGCAAAATTTTGTCCGAGTGCTAACCACTTTGACAGATAACCTGAACAACAACAACAACAATAATAAATGCTCTGATGCAATACCAGGCAGTGGATCTCATGGCTTTTGATCTTAACTGATTGGAAGTGTCATCATGTATATGTTTTGTTTTAGTGTAAAAGATGGGCTACAGCAAATATTCTGCTCAATGCCACAGATTTGCGTGTCACTTCCTTGACCTTAACCAGTTAAGCACGTCCCTTAGTGGCTGACGATTTGTGCATCTCTGACTACGAGCAGAAGTAGTGGGGGGGACATCATTTCCATGCATTGAGAGGAATTCTTTGGGGTTTGAATAATTCACTTCTGAAAACATGGGTGTTTCGCTTATCTTCGTTAAACAAATCTAATTCAGGGACCTTTTGAGCGGGGTGCGTTACTCGACCTGAAGAAAATTCTGAGTGGGCCTCACCTGCAAGGTCATTCGCTGTTTATCTTGATATGAAATCACCATGTCGCGCAAGCATGATTGTGATATATGTGCCTGGTGTACCCTTATCAGACAGGTAGTCATGACAGGTAAATTGGGTTTCGTATATTTGTCACATTGATAGCATATATTGTTAATAATAATAATAATAATAATAATAATAATAATAATAATAATAATAATAATAATGATAATAATAATAATAATAATATTCCAACTCTGCCAGAATAATCAGGAAAGTATTATATAGCTTAGCTGAAAGACTGGATAGTATGGTGCTGTATGCTGCAGGTAGCAAGCCCGCTATGCATGCAAGATTCCAAGAGTTCCAACAAATCCTGTGATAAAAAGAAATAATGATAATAATAATAATAATAATAATAATAATAATAATAATAATAATAATAATAATAATAATAATAAAGACCTGGAAATAGAGGTAACTCGAATGTGGAATCTAAAAACAGAAACAATTCCTATTATAGTAGGTGCCTTAGGTATAATAAAAAAAAATTCAGACAAATACATAACAAAAACACCAGGACTTACAAATATATATAACATACAGAAAATTGCACTACTGGGCACAGCACACATCCTACGCAAAACACTTTCAATACAGTAACCATAAGAGCATCACAGCAAACCACAGCACATACCCAAGGCACACAGAGCTGCGCTCGGTAGTGAAGTGAACAAGGTAGCACCAAAGCATAAAATATATAAATAAATGGCAGACAGTGCT
This sequence comes from Octopus bimaculoides, assembly GCF_001194135.2. Taxonomy (NCBI): domain Eukaryota; kingdom Metazoa; phylum Mollusca; class Cephalopoda; order Octopoda; family Octopodidae; genus Octopus; species Octopus bimaculoides. The sequence continues at coordinate 34,294,083 of NC_068997.1, forward strand.
ACAGCTCAAGCCAAAAGCAGGACTCATAAAACCCAAAGTCATCCCCATTAAAAGAGGAATATTCCAGGGATACCCGCGCTTTCTACTTCTTTTCTGCTTGGCACTTATACCTTTATCTGACATACTAAACAGAACCGGATGTGGATACAACTGTTTCGGCAAAACAATCAACCATTTCTTATATATGGATGATCTAAAACTGTATGCTGCAAAGGACAGCTGGAAACATTACAGTAAATGGGTTTACCAAATAAATAAACATGAAATTTGGCTTAGAAAAACGTGCCAAAGCAACCTTGAAAAGAGGAAAGCTAGTTAAGAGTAGCAACATCACACCAGATAAAGCAAATGAAATAAGAGAATTAGACCAAAGCCAGACATACAAATACTTAGGAATCAGTTAACTAGATACGATGCAAAACACAAAATGAAAAAGAAAATAAGGAAGGAATACTATAGGCAAGTTAGATTATTACTGAAAACATAGCTCAATGCGAAACTCAATATAGTAGGTATCAACACTCTAGCCGTCCCAGTTATAAGTTACAGCTAACTGGACTCTTAACTGGACTCTAAATGAACTAATCAAAATAGACAGGAAAACAAGAATAATAATGACAGTAGTTAGGATGCACCACCCAAAATCTGACATACAAAATGTTATATGTACAGTGTATTGAAGGTGGTAGAAGCTTTATACAGCTAGAAAACTATTATAAAATAACTACCATAGGGTTACCGAAATACCTAAGGAAACCTGGTACAAATAGCCACAAAACAAGAGCAAAACAAAAAAACTTATTTCTGTCTTTAAGGAATCTGAAAAATACAAGAAATAAGTCATAGTACGTGACAGTTATGAAGAAAAAGAAGAAACAACAAAATCTGTAAAACAACTGAAATCCAAACCAAACAACTACGTATCATGATAAAACAATGGCAAGAAAAAACCCTACATGGTAAATATTGGGTTAACCTAATCAGAAAAGAAATAGACTAAGGTTAAGAAACACAGCATTCAAAGCAGAGACTGAAGGATTTTTAATTGCAACACAACGTCAAAGCTTTCCCACCAGAAATCACCAAAAACACAATAAAAAAGAAAATAGTAACTGCAGAATGTGGTGGAGGAGAAAAAACGATAAATCATATTCTCTCTGGGTGCCCACTCCTGGCTAATAAGGAATATATTCAGACATGACACTGTTGGGACCTATGTACACTGGAAGCTATACCAACACTATTGAATGACAATAGAAAAAAGATGGTATAAGCACGTCCCCCAAAAAGCCACAGAAAATGAGAAAGCAATCATACTCTGGGATATGCCAATACACACAGACAGAGAAATCAAGGCTAATAGACCGAATATCGTGGTCAGAGATCATCAAGAAAAAACATACCTTCTAATCGATGTATCAATGCCAACAGATGACAATGTGTCTCTAAAAGAAACAGAGAAACTCTCAAAATACAAAGATCTGGAAATAGAGGTAACTCGAATGTTGAGCCTTAAAACAAAAACAATTCCTATCATAGTAGGTGCATTAGGTGTGATAAAAAAAGACATTCAGACAAATACATAGCTAAAAGACCAGGACTTACAAATGTATGTAACACACAGAAAATAACACTGCTAGGCACTGCACCCCTCCTACATAAAACACTCTCAATACAGTGAAAATAAGAGCACCACAACAAACCACAGAACATACCTAAAGCACACAGACCTGCGCTAGGTAGTGCAGTAAAAGCACGTGATAAAAATAAGACTACTGAATAATGTATGACAAGCCAAAACTCATGCCGAATCGGTCATCGCCCGGGACAAGGACTGCGTTACCCATTGGACTGCGGTCGAAAAGTCTGCTGCTGGAACAAACTCTCAAAACAAAGAACAAAAAAAAACCCCATATACTAGGTAACCAGAACCAGGATAACCCTAACCCTAGATCTGTAGTGACACCACCTGAAGTAAAACGCATAAAATGGACTAGAGAGGATTATAGAGTTGTGTTGAACGCTTTCTATACAGCCCAACTAAACCAAAACAATAACCTCATTGTACAAACATACACTTCATGGAGAAACTCAGTAAGCAACGAAATACGCAGAGATATAGAAGCAAATACATCAAGTAATTTACGTAGAGACATCATTAAGAATAAAAGGTTAACTGACGCTGAAGTCTACCAAATTAGTAGAAATATCCCATGGTAGACCAAATGAAAACAGTAACAATGCAGATGAAATCGATAATAGATGCGCATAAGCCAGTGTACGAGCAGTACATTCCAACGAGGAAGCTGAAGAAAGAATAGAGAAGAACAGTTTTAACTTCATTAACTGGAATCTTACAGAACTCCAACGCCTGGACGGGAAGACAAGAAAACTACTAACATCTAAGAACATGCATTACCGAAAAGCAGACGTTGATCGTCTGTACCTACCTAGAAGTAATGGGGGGAAGAGGAATGATGCGGTAGAACTGTGCTATAAGACCCCCCACAATAGCAATGAACGAGTACTTATCTAGTACAGAGGACAGCAAAATATCACATTCTATTGTCAAGGAAGCTTGCAAATTCACAAGGGAACTTGGCATTAACTCAGTGATAGATGAAGAACCTGAAACCACTGCCAGTCGTTGAAGGTAAAAATGTTATTATCCTCTGGAATTTTCCAGGCAACACCGACAGAACGCTAACCATCCATGCTAATCGAGCAGACTTTGTCATTAAAGAGTGAGAAGAAAATGCTTGTAGACTAAAAGATGTAAGGGTTCCCTCTGATAAAAATATATCTGTAAAGGAATTTGACAAATTAAGTAAACATAAGGACTTGGAAATTGAAATGCAAAAGATGTGTTCTTTTAAAGCGAGAACTGGTACTGTTATTGTGGGTGCCCAAGGTATAATAAGAATTGGATGTCAGAAACATCTAGATAATATCCTAAGAGAACCATGTCTCAGAGAAATCCTAAACATTGTACTGACAAGTACTGCCCACATCCTTAGAAAAATCCTTTCAATTTAAATCTGTGTTGTATAACATGAAGATATTTCACTATTGCCCCTGCCACTTCTCCTTAAGCTTTCAGTCTTACTGCAACATTTTTATCCTTCACTCGCTCTAAGACGCTGGGGGTGTCTCGGCGAGTGATTGTAACAAACATGCAGATTAAAAGTAAATAATAATAATAATAATAATGATAATAATAATAATAATAATAATAATAATAATAATAATAATAATAATAATAATAATAATAATAATAATAATAATCAGGCAGTGGCTCTCATGGCTTCTGATCTTAACTGATTGTAAGTGTTATCATGTACATTGTTTTGACTACAGCAAATATTCTGCTCAATACCACAGATTTGTTTGTCAGTTGTTTGACCTTAACGAGTTGAGCATCTCCCTTGGTGGCTGACGATATGTGCATCCCTGATCACCGGCAAAAGTAGTAGGGGAGCATCAAAGCCATGAGTTGAGAGGAATTCTTTGGGGTTTGAATAATTCACCTCTTGAAACATGTGTGCTTCGTTCAACATCCTTAAACAACCCTCATTCAAGAACCTTTTGAGCGGCATGAGCTTCTCGACCTGATGAAAATTCGAGCTGGGCTCCATCTGCAAGTTCGTGCGCTGTTTGTCTTGATATGAGATTACTATGTTACGCCCATATGGTTGTGATGCGTGTTCCTGGTGTACCCTTATCAGACGGGTAGTCATGATGGGTATACTGAGTTTGATGGGTATGCACTGCTCCCTCACTCAATAATAATAATGATAATAATAATAATAATAAGCAGCCCGGTAGATGAAAATGGTGCTCAAATTAGGGGTTAACGACAACGTATGTATGATCATTGGAGAGAAAAGGAATTGTTTCAACTCACGGAACAGAGATTATAAGCTAGAGCAATAAGAAAAAAAATTTAGTTCACAGAAGTAGAGCTCGAAGCTATCAAAAGACGGGTCATGGAAAATAGCAGAAGAGAGAACGATGAAAATATAGTTCCTGTTAACAAGAGTAATCTCATAGCACAGGAAAGGAGTAGTGGTAGTTTACTTGATGAGAGACATGTAGATGATCTAAAAGAAGACAATAAAACTAATAGCGAGATGACAGATGAACAAAAGGCAATCCACGACAGAATAAAGGTAAGGAGAACGATAGCGACATTATTTGCAACCTTAAAAAGGTTGATCGATGGAAATTGAACCAAGAAACGAAAAATGTCAATGAAATTCTGAAATACATCAGAACAAACAACATCAGAGAAACAAATAATTTGATCAAGGCAGCAAGTATTGTTGGAGCAGAAAACGTGGGTGCTGATGTCAAGAAAAAGAAACATAACAAAAGTGACAAAAGAAAAGATCCATGGTGGAAAAGAAGAATCCAAGGAAGTTGCTAACTAGATATGGGTCACTCCACCCATAAAGTTACACTGACAGACTGTATGTACCAAGAAAAAGAGGGGGAAGAGGACTTATTGGATGCGAATATAGCATTAGAGCAGAAGAAAACAACATAGCATGGTATGCAAAAAACACCACAGAACCGCTATTATTACAAGTAAGAAGGTCAGGCTTGTGTAGGATGAAAGAATGCAATGATAAAACACTATACAAGAAATTGAAAACGAATGGAACTGAAAATAAGTGGGTAAAGAAAAGAATGCATGGTCAATTTCATAGGGATGTTGAAGATAAGACAGAGAGAGAAAAAAGATGGCTGTGGATAACTAAAAGTGATTTAAAACCGGAAACGGAGGCTCTAATCTGTGTTGCCCAAGAGCAAGCAGTAAGAACAAATTACATAAAATGCAGAATAGACAACACAGCAGAAAGTGATAAGTGCAGAATCTGTGGACAAAACGGTGAAACCGTATGGCATATTACCAGCCAATGTACGCCACTAGCCCAGAAGGAATATAAGAGACGCCACGACAATATAGCCAGGTTTGTCCATTGGACACTCTGCAACAAGTATGGACTTGACAGAGCAAAAAATTGGCACGACCACAAGCCTGAAGGCATCGTCGAAAATGGAAATGCAAAGATCCTATGCTGACAACAAGGTATGCGACAAGGAAGAAAGAAAAGTCGAGAGATATGACAGGTTAGCTTGGATAGTTAAGCAGTTGTGGTCGATGAAAAAAGTAGCAGTAGCACCAATAATTGTCGGAACCCTGGAAGCAGTGAGCAAAAATCTCGAGAAGTACGTGGAACAAATAGGGGCTGCAATGAGGGTGGAGCACTTGCAGAAAACAGCACTGCTTGGAACCGCTCGAATACTCCGGAAGGTGCTAGAAAAATAAGAGGTGTTACCTTAGTTCACTGGTAGTGAACAGGTGACAGTGTAGTACATCTCCAGCGTTAGAAGCTGCGCAAAGGTTATAATAATAATAATAGTAATAATAATAATAATAATAATAATAATAATAATAATAATAATAATAATAATAACAATAATAATAATAGTAATAGTTGAAAAGAACAGGTAGCATGGTGCTGTGAGCTGCAGGTAGCAAGCCCGCTACGCATGAAAGAATCTAGGAGTTCCAACACAAGCTATGATCAAAATGAATAGTAATAGCAATAAGAAAGGAGACAAGGAGACAGGTACAAACACAAATACACACACACACATGAAACAAACACACACACATATAGACACACACACAAACAAACACACACACGCGCACATGCACACACACACACACACACACACACACACACACAC
>NC_068997.1:34299901-34300430 GCF_001194135.2 Octopus bimaculoides
CACACACACACACACACACACACACACACGCTAGCAGGAACACAAACACACACAGAAACACAAACAAACACAAACATGAACACACAAGCACATAGTTATGCAGAATTCATACATACATACAAACGTGCACATATGCATACACACATAAATATATATATGCATACACACACATACATGCGTACACATACATAATACATACATATATACATACATACATATATATATGTGTATGTGAATGGACACTGACGCACACACATGCGTACAAAACAAAAAAAAAGAACCTGGTTCCGATAATGGACAGAGTCAACGACTATTGGAATGGTTGCAAGGTGCAGCGAAAATTTTAGTGAAAATAAATAAGTGGCTGTGTGGTAAGAAGCATACTTCCCAATCACATGGTTCCAGGTTCAGTCCCACTGCGTGGCACCTTGGGCAAGTGTCTTCTACTATAGCCTCGTGCCGACCAAAGTCTTGCGAGTGGATTTGGTAGACGGAAACTGAAAGAAGCATGTCGTATATATATATATAT
>NC_068997.1:34301439-34307166 GCF_001194135.2 Octopus bimaculoides
TATGTGTGTGTGTGTGTGTGTCGGGGCTCTCCGTCGGTTACGACGTCGAGGGTTCCAGTTGAACCGACCAACTGAATAGCCTGCTCGTGAAATTAACGTGCAAGTGGCTGAGCACTCCACAGACACGTGTACCTTTAACGTAGTTCTCGCGGAGATTCAGCGTAACACGGAGTGTGACAAGGCTGGCCCTATGAATTACAGGCGCAACAGAAACAGGAAGAAAGCGTGAGAGAAAGTTGTGGTAAAAGAGTACAGCAGGGTTCACCACCACCCCCTGCCGGAACATCGTAGAGCTTTAGGTGTTTTCACTCAATAAACACTCACAACATTCGGTCTGGGAATCGAAACCGCGATCCTACAACCGCGAGTCCGCTGCCCTAACTACTGGGCCATAGCGCCTCCACACACACACATATATATGTATGTGTGTGTGTGTGTGTGTGTGTCTGTTTCTGTGTCTGTGTGTGTGTTTGTGTGCAAAATGAAAATTAACATGAAATACAAATAGTATGTGCATATATATATATATATATATATATCGTTGCTATTATATTAAACTGTATGAATGTGTACGTTTTAATGAAATTAAACAGGTGTTAGTTAATAAGGTCATTCTAGTCTGGCATAATTGTTTTTATGAGTTGAGTTACAACTATTGACTCTCGCTTCCAAATCAACAAATTTTATAGTCATTCATAGTTAGACGTTAAGTAACCACCTCAGCGCTCCTGACACAAGTTAAAAAGTGGTTCAAATACTAGCCAAATACCTTTCATGACGTCACCTGATTTATAGTCTTTGATCTTGAAATTGCTGTAACACCGACTGCGAGAATCCGAGCACAGCTAGGAAAATTGGTGCCAGTTTGTCCACTTATGGATATAAAATAGCAGCTTGGTGTGAAATATTACAACATACGCGTGCGCACACACAGACATATACATGCACGCACATACGCACATATACGCACATGCGCACACACACACACATTCATCACATTCCATGGAATATTTTCTTGTAAGAATGTCCACACAAGCACACTCGGATACGAACACACTGAGACTAACTTGCACGAATACAGACACACTGATCATAAACAAGTAAAAAGACTGAAAAGAAAGTACCCAGGCTATGTTGCATCACCAAATCTTTCGCGCTCGCGCATGCACGCATACATATTATGCATGTATTATGTATGCATGTATGTATGTGTATATGTAAATATATATATATATATATATATATATATATATATATATATATATATACATATGTTTGTGTATGTAAGTTGGTAGGTAGGTAGATTGGTATGTAGGTAGGAAGGTAAATAGATAGGAAGATATGCATGAGTCAAGTATTTTCAAATCCACAAGTGTTTGAACCATCTAAAACTAAATATGGACATGAATCTATAATAACAGAGTCAGTACTTACATTGAGACTGATGTTTTATGTGAGACAGAAGGGAAAAGAAAAATATTGGTTTCAAACTTTGGCACAAAACCAGTAATTTCGGAGAGGTGGAGATAAGTGGATTACATCGATCCCATTGCTCAGCTGGTACTCATTTTATCAACCTGAAAAGATGAAAGGCAAATCGGTCCTGACGGCACTTGAAGTTAGAGCATAAAGTAGGAGGAAATGCTTAGCATTGTGTCCGACGCGGTAACGATTCTGACAGGTCACTGCTATAGAAAAGGATAATGTTCAATAATGTTGCTGCTGTTTAACCTAAGGTCAATCTTGATTGAGCAGACCTATTATCAATGAGTTTCCAAACATCACTCTGTCTTTTAGTTTTGCGACTGCTTTGGACTTTATTACTGAAGATAACCAAACGCAGGAGTGGCTGTGTGGCAAGAAGCTTGCTTTCCAACCACATAAACCTGAACTTGTAATCTAGATAGAGTAACTGCAGATTTCTCAATAGTTCAGCATAGGAATTCTCTCTTTCACTGATCTTCAGCTTTATGTTAACATCCACTGGGTAGCTAATTTCTACAACAGTGCACAGTTTCTCTTCTTCATCTCAAAACATTATATCAGGTCTGTTGTGCTCATTTCCATAATTGACTCTTGCGCTGTCAATAAAGTGCTCTCAGTCTCTTCAGTGTTCCTTTCTACAGCCAATCTCACCTGTGTTTTCCAGCAACTTCAGTTATGGCTACATGGAATTGACTGTGTAGTCCCTTGTTGCATAATGCTTCTCCTTCATGTCCTTTTCCTATTTCTTCCTTCCCTTTTCCCTTTTTCTCTATTTTCAATACTCCCTCATTCCTAACTGACTATAGCAAGGTTTGGGACAGGTATCTCTTTAAGCTCCTGAGTTCGGTACGTACACAATCTTCCACACTTATCAGTCCCCTTCCTCCATTTGCTCTCTTGATGTATAGTCGATCAGTGTTTGTATGTGGATAATGAGCTCCATGCATCGTTAGAAACTTTCTCGTCTTCCTGTCCGATTCCTTTAGCTCCTCCTCTGTCCATTTCAGGATTCCAGAGGCATACCGAACTACTGCGACTGCGCGCGAGTGTATTGCCGAAATTACGTTTCTGTAATTCAGCTTTGAAGCCAAAATGTTTCTTATTCGCCGTAGATACTCTTTCTTTGTCTTTTATTTCTTATCTTTGTGTTTAATTCCATTTGCCTCAAATATTCTCAACTGGATTCAGGTTCAATTGTTTTCATGATTTCACCACTTAGCATACATACGTCTAATATCTTGACAGGCTTTCCTCATCTCATTACCATAGTAGCACATTTTGAGAATCCAAGCTCCATCTTGATATCATTCGAGAAAATCCGCACGGGCTTGACGAGGCTGTCCAGTTCCATCTCACTTTCTGTGTGCCTCTTCAAGTCGTCCATGAATAGCAAGTGGATCAGTTCTCCTTTATCTCTTCCCAAATCATACTCCAACTTTGTCTTCTGTAGTATTTCACACAAGAGGATCATTGCCAGCACTATTATTATCATTATTATTATTATTATTAGTATTATTATTATTATTATTATTATTATTATTATTATTATTATTATTATTATTATTATTGTTGTTGTTGCTGCTGTTGTTGTTGTTGTTGTTGTTGTTGTTGTTATTATTATTATTATTATTATTATTATTATTATTATTATTATTATTATTGTTGTTGTTGTTGCTGTTGTTATTATTGAGTGAGAGAGCAGTGCATGTCATCAATGTGACACTGGGGTAAAATATACGAAGCCCCTTATACCCATCATGACTACCCGTCTGATAAGGGTACACAAGGCACGTGCATCACAACCATATGTGCGCGACATGGTGATCTTATATCAAGATAAACAGCACATGACCTTGCAGATCGGGTCCAGTTAGAATTTTCGTCATGTCGAGTAGCCCATTCTACTCAAAAGGTATGTATGTATGCATACATGTATGTCATTATTCAGTTTATTTCAAGATTTCTTGCCAATAGAGAAAGAATCGGTTTCTAACCTAGATCCAAAACACCTTCATTGGAATTTCAACATCAACGACAGGATATGTATGTATGTATGTATGTATGTATATGTGTGCAGATTTGTATGTTTTATGTATGTACTCTCATGCATATAGTTGCATATCTAGACATGTTCATATATATCTAAATGATAAACATCTGGAAAGTTTTACACATTTTTACAGTTCCAGTGATGGATTGGATCTGTAGTCTTCGAATTAGCTTTCTCCTTTTTGATTTTGAGAAGCCTAATTTCTCAAGATTGGTATTTAGGCAATGTGTTACATATCCCAGGGCCCCAATAATTACAGGTATAAACCTGAACTTGTAATCTAGATAGAGTAACTGCAGATTTCTCAATAGTTCAGCATAGGTGTTCTCTTTTTCACTGATCTTCAGCTTTATGCTAACAGCCGCTGGGAAGCTAATTTCTACAACATTGCACAGTTTCTCTTCTTCATCTCAAAACATTATATCAGGTCTGTTGTGCTGACATTTTATTGAGATCTTCGCTGGGACATTCCCCTCGTATTCTTTTTCATTATGAGTGGCTATGGTTTCAAATGAAAGATAAACAACGCATACATACATACATACATACATACATACATACATACATACATACATACATACATAGTGGCGGACTGGCCAGTTTGCCAGCTTGCCCGATGGCAAGTGAGTCCCTGCGCCATTAGAGTCCATATATGAGAGCCCATATTAGATCGATGTCGGGAACCTTGTTAAGAGATCTTGAACGGGGAGATCAGGAATAGAACTGAAGTGGAGGACGTCGTTGCCGAATACCAACATGCAAAGCTACGATGGGCCAGTTATGTCAGACAATCGGCGCTCCCGTGCAATTGTCGAGTGGTATCTGCGCGAACGGAAGAGACCACTCGAAAGACTTCCAATCAGATAGGAAGATGATTTAAGAAAGATGCTTGGAACAACCGGCCAGAGAAAGGCAAGAACACGAGAGAAATGGAACAAATGCTGGGACCAACGGAGTCGACTTGGCAACAGACAGCCGATCCAGGTGATATATATATATATATATACATGCGCGTAACGGAATCCTATTACGATTTTTTCTGTCTAAAATCAGTATTCTTCTTCTTCTTCTTCTTCTTCTTCTTCTTCTTCTTCTTCTTCTTCTTCTTCTTCTTCTTCTTCTTCTTCTTCTTCTTCTTCTTCTTCTTCTTCTTCTTCTTCTTCTTCTTCTTCTTCTTCTTCTTCTTCTTCTTCTTCTTCTTTTTATACACCCACAGAGACATGCACACTTAGTTCGCCCACAAAAGATTCCCCCGCATACCTTCACGCACTCTCCAACGCAAGCCCCTCCACACAAAATACAAAAGCGAACGTCTTCAGTTTAGAATAAGGGAAAAGACGTATAACGTGAGGCCTTCCCCAAAAGAATTAACAGTCTCATTGATAGCGTATGGCAGAATTAAAGAGTGGGTGTCTCAGAAGCTGCGTGTGGGTGTATCCATGATAGCACTGTAGCAATTTGTTCAGTCACAATTTCGTGTTAAAGAGCATATCATACATCACTAGTGGTATGTGAAAAATTGACAAGGTTAATCCAACCTAAGCCAAACCGCTTAGATACGCCGTATAATTATACGTCTACCTATAGTTAATAATTACATACTCATTAACTTACTTCCAGGCCGCCGGCAAGTAGCGATTGTTGGAATTGTGCTAGCTTAAGGTTTTTTAATGTTAACAATGTTAGTATACGAGGAAAATTATGGTGATATCTATGTAGTGAGTAGTAGTAATAAAGCTGACGTAGTTTTTTGACCATCGCTTGATGACGTAGTTGTGCTGAAGGTGATGCCTGCCTGATGATATCGCTTAAAATAATACTACTTTAGACAACTGATTGTGACTGCTACAGCGGAGAGGGATCTGCATGCGCTAGAGTTGTTCTCAACCATTTTTTCCCTATGGATTCCTCTGATTCCTATTATACTCGGGTGGGCCCTCATAGCCATTCAATGTTTAAAAAATCCTATTGTATTTTTATAATTGAATATTATTAAGAACTTGTAAAAAAATTGCCCAAATATTTTGTTTATTGTAAAAAAGTATTACCATCTAATTTCATATAAATTTTAACAAGAAAATTTGGTTGAGAGTCACTGCGCTAAAGGATGCATGCATCCGCTGGAAATGTTTTGGTATATATGTGTGAATATCTATGTGTATATATATATATATATATATATATATATATAT
>NC_068997.1:34308297-34312735 GCF_001194135.2 Octopus bimaculoides
ATATATATATATATATATACACACATAGACACAGACACACTTACATTCACAGAACTCTCATCTTCCTGTAGTGAAGATGAAGGAAAACCAAAAGGCCTTAAAAAGAAAACAAAGCACAAAAGAAAACTCCACAAAGCATAACAATACCCACAATAAAAAATAGACACCACCCACACAAACATCTGAAACCAAAGATACCACACTCACAGTAAACACAGACACCACTGGAACAACAAGAAGACCATCACATCACACTCAAGCAAACAATTAAAACAATTCCAACAAAAAACACCGAACTTCGTACTCATCAGAAGGGACAACAAGGAACTGATGGCCCTCGTAACACAAAACATTGAAATTGAAACAGGGAGTGATTTTTCGAATCGAGCAAAGTTCACGCACCAGATTTGCTACTGGTGCGAATGTCGCTCGATTCATACACAAAAGTTAGAGAGAGCTTTCCTGGGGACGTGGGAACCGCGAACGTGAGACCTACATCGAGACTTTAAAAGGGGTTCCCATCAAAAAACCCTCACCAATTATGACACCAGGAGGTAAGTAAACCTGTCTTCACAAGACACGGGGAGGTAAGTAAACCTTTCCCTACTCTTTTTAGCTTGCCAACATGGCCATATCAAGAGTAGGAAGTATAAATGTTCGAGACATAGGGTTACTTTGGAAGCAGGGGTGCCTGCTCAACGACGTCAGGTCTGTAGAATTGGACGTAAGTGAGACCAGGATTTCCAATACACACGCACTAACCGCCATTCTCGACGACGATCAGTTCTTTGCATCGCTTAGTCGGCCGGGAAAGGGAGGTGAAGTGGCAGTGCTGCTTAGGAAAGAACTGGATCTTGAGGTAAGATCGATCTTCCGGGATCCGAATCGGAAGTTGGTGTTCCTGGACGTGAGAAATAGGAAACGTAGTGTCTTGAGACTGGTGGCCGTTTATGCCCCTACAGGAGTCAAACGACAGGATTTCTTTGGGCTTCTGGAAGCCTTTCTGGATACGTCCCGCCCTTTAATGTTAGTGGGGGACTGGATCGGAATCTTAGATGCTCGCTGGGATTGTGTGGGAGTAGCTGATAGAAGCGGAGGGTGATTGCAGAAGCCTCAAGCACCTGATCAGCTAGTTCCATCTGTCTGACAGGTAGCGACGAGATTTCCCCAAGACGCCAGTGTGGACCTGGAGCAACCGCTTAGGGTCATCTAAATCGTATAGACATAGGATTTTCACTAGGAAAATAGTGCTAGCAGCGAAAATGGCATTAGATCTTTTCCTCAGTGCGAAACATGAAGGCTGCATTTGCAGAGCTAAGGAGCGTGTTTTGAGAAACGAGGCGACTAAAGCTGTTCGAAGGGCCCGCGTAGCGAAACACATCCTGGTAACAAAACCATAATTCGGTCTTTGACAAATCAAGAAGAGGCCTTTTGCAAGCACTTTGTTCAGTTGTTCGGTGGGAGTGGCGGATCAGAGACGGTAACGGACTTCAGTTCCTACCTCGATGGCTTGCCGCGCCTCTCGACAGCCGACGCTGAGCGATGTGAGAGGCAAATAACCGTAGTAGAAATTCATCATGCTGCATGTGGTTACTGATCAATTCAGATCAATCAAATGCATTCAATAGGGTCGACGATCGGAGCCTGGGAGCTGTCCTCAAGACAGTTGGCTTCGGCTCCGTCTCGGAACCGTTTCAGATCTCCCTATCGGTTCTTCAAGCTTGCCCTCTCTCCTCTCTTCTGTACATATTGACTCCTGAGCCTTTACTGCGGAGGCTGGAGGTGCTGCAGGGCATCCCGCTCAAACCGCGACGTGGAAGGGATGTTCTGCCTTATGCAGACATCACCGTGATGATCTAAAACACCTCAGAAATCGAGGTGGTCGGCACATTAGTGGAGGAATAGGAAAAGCTGACAGGAGCAAAACTTAACCCGGAAAGGTCGGTGGGCTTGCAGCTCGGCACCTGGAAAGATAAGACCATGCCGTCCAACAACGTCGTTGGTCGCTGGACGGACCGGTAAAGTTAGTTGGGGTTTGATTCTGACTAGACCTCCAGGTGAATAAGAATTGGGATGAAGTGTCGAGTAGGGTAGCCAGTCTCATCCAGAAATTGGCTGCGAGGAAGCTATCACTGAAAAGTCGGGTGGAGGTGGCGAATGCATACATCTGGGCCGTCATCTACTACCGTCTGAGAGTCGTACATTGTACCCGTTCGCCAAGTTGGAGAGCTTCCTCTTCAAATTCTTGTGGAGTGGACAGGTTCCGTTGGTGAGGCAGCTCTCTGCTGCCAGCACTCTCCACGTGGAAGGCTGGGCATACCGTGGCTAATGATGCGTAGACATGCGCTGAGGTTGCAGCATCACCAGATATTCTGCCCAAATGGTGTGGTCACCGTTTGTCAATGTGACCTTTCCCCAGCACATCTCCTTGACTGAGCTGAAGTCCTGATTCAAGAAGAAACCCAGATATGTTGAGTGGCGTCTGGAATGTTGCTAAGCACTCATTGTCCCCTACCAGGCGGAAAAATCGGTCAGTGGAACATCCACTCTCGAGTTCTATAGAGGGTTAGTGGTGGGAAAGTGCGATGACGCACTCGGATAGGAACTGGGCGTCGACGAAATCGAACTGACCAGTCTGTTTCAGAGAACTTTTGAGCCGGGGACGATGGATGACTTTCAAAAATCCTCCGCTTAGCACTGCTTCCGGGGAGGGGGGAGCGATACTGCCGGTTCGAGATAAACTCTACACGTACGGAAGTGCTGTCAGACAGACCTGTCCGAGATGTGTGCAGAGCGACGAAACCGTTCTGCGCGCATTCATCCAGTGTCCATGCATTATTGACTTGTGAAGTTATGTCGAACAATTGTTGTCGTGTGTTATGGGCCGAGTCCATAGTGAAAATTGACCCGCCACCTTCCTTTGGCCAGGAAGGACAGGCAATTTTACTCTGTCTGGTGGCAGTAGCAAGAGGGGTTGTAGAGTAGGCCAGGTTGAAAGGACTGAAGACAGACACTTTTCTCTTCGGCCAATCCTTCATCGAACTTTTTCAAATTTCACTTGGAAAGGAAGATGAGGGTGGAGAGAGAAGTGATGCCCCCACCCCGGTACATATGCTGAAAGCTGGGTAAATGTAGCGGAAATAGCCCGTGTGAAAGGACCTACTCTACTAATGCGCCTGTAGAATGGTAAATTTGGGGAGGAAAGGTTGACCACTTTCTGAGTATTCTCGAAGCGTCGGATGGTTCAGGATTGGTGGGGTACCTGAGCCAACTCTGAGTGGTCATTCCCCCTATTGGGGAAATTTCATGCCTATTTTTTTGTTTGTTTAATGTTTGTTATTGTTTTCTACTTTAATAACTACAATTCTCTGTGAAAATTTTGCTTTCAAAATTTAGCTGTGAGTATTTTAAATTTCCTTCAAAATAAGTTGAGAACCATGCATATCCACAATTTTCTCTGGCCGAACACATAACCGATCATCTCCAAAAACTTTGTAACTTCAATACCTATAACTTTCTGTGAATACCTGTCCTTTCCTGAGTATTCGAAAATGTAAAACATTCTTTTAGTACAAGAACACTACATTTCCTACTGGCCGAACGCACAAACGATCATCAGTAGAAAATTGAAAACAAAAACTTTAATAATTATAATTCTTGGTGAAAATTTTGACCTTTTTACTCCCTGACTACTCGAGTATGTAAACGTACCTTTCATTCCAAAAACACCATTAACCGCATGACAAACATTTCCTCCAAAATAAGTTGAAAATCTTACATATCCACAATTTCCTCTGGCCGAACACACAAACGATCACCTTTAAGAACTTTGAAACTTTAGGAAATAAACAACTGCTAATATATACAAACTGCATAATTATGAAAACTAAACCATGGCAAAAACCTATAAAAAGATAGGAAAAATGTATGTATGTATATATATATATATATATACATATATATATATATGTATGTGTGTGTGTGTGTGTGTAAGTATATATATATTTATATATATATGTATATATACATATGTATATATATGTATATATGTATATATATGTATATATATATATATATATATATATATATATACATGTATGTATGTGTGTGTGTATTATTATTATTTTTCTACTTGTAATTAAAACAGAACAAGGTGAGTTGGCTCTTTTCAAAGCCAAGGTTATCCCTCTCATTGCTCACTTGTAGTAGTACACACATTTGACCTCTGCTGACCGCAAGGGTGTGACGCTTCTTTTGCTTCCTGATCACACTACCATTGTTGTGCTGCTGCTGCTACTACTACCAATGCCACTAATAATAACGATGATAATAGTGATTTGCCTGGAGACAAACACACATGCGACAGCGTTTACATTGTGCTGACAGAACATATGCAATCCCATTACCACTTCTACCACCGCCGCCGCCGCCGCCACCG
>NC_068997.1:34312951-34317893 GCF_001194135.2 Octopus bimaculoides
AAATATCTCGGAGACTGTATGATGGTTTTGTCTTTTGTCTCCCTATCTCTGTCTCTCTCTGGGTGTCCATTCGATATCTGCCTCTTTCTACGATACTACATGAATTCTGTCGGCCTGCCGTTTGACACCTTCCAGGCGGCAGGTCAAGACATGAACTAATTTAAAACTTCTCAAAATAAAATCCTCACCCCCGGTAAAGGATGATGCCTGGGACCTCTGAACCTTACCCAAGGAACCAGACAACTGGTTAACCTTGTGCGCTTATAGCACGGCTCTGGATACCAACCATGGAAATACCCACTAGAACCCGTTCAATGTACGCGTTCATCAGTGACCTTAGGTTCTGACTTTAAATCAAGACCAACCTCCTCAAGAACCTGTAGCAAATCAAACCACGGATATTCCCGAAACTGACGCTCAGGATCAATTACTAAACCTATCTCAAAGAAACAGAAATACAAAACAGAAATGGACTAGGGAGGAATATATCGAAGTTATGAATGCTTATTATTATTCAATATTAAACCCAGAAACATCAACCACATAAAAAGAGACCTACAATATCTGGAGGTGCAAAAACCTGCATAGCAGGCTGTACATTGACTGTAATAAACTGTGAGACGTGATATCCTAAAAATAGAGTCTGACAGTGAAATTGACAAAAGTCGTCAGATAAGTCAAAAGTCAGCTCAGTATACCACATACTCACTTATACCCATAGGCAAAAAGCTCTGAAAATTCAAACCAGCAAACTGGGTACACAGAACCCTATGAAGGTAGACCATCAGTTGATACTACAGACACTATAAATGATCATGTCAGCAATGAACTGTTAGATGGAATACTAGAACAATATCTAATACAACTACATCAACCTTTCCACGATAGAGCCCCACTTCCCAAAATTATTAATACTAATAAGAACAGAAAAGTAATCAAAGAAGTTGATCAAACACTTGGAAAGCTGATACGACAGCGCCTTGAGAATAGTAGAGAAAATGCCCTCGAAGTGATTGTTCAACTCATTTACTCAGCTGCTTATGTTGCAACTCAGAAATGCGGTATTAAAATTAGAGAAAGACAAAAAGTGCAATGTACACAAACAGCCTGCATGGATGGAAAGAATAAACCGGCAAATAATCCAACTAAGAGCAGATATATCTTTTCTACTTGAAGCAAGCAAAGGGAAAACTAATAAACCCAACAAACTAATAAGAATAATTACTAAACATACCTTTACAAGAAAAGAAAGGCTACACAGACTGAAATCCTCAAACAAAAACTACACTAAAAAACCGAACGACTAGCAAGATACAAAAAAAGACGCTCAGCATTCCATAGACAAAACTACAGGGAACTAGGTGAAAATACCATTATTGTGAAAACACCCTATCTCTAGCAGCAAATTGAAGATTCTTAGAAAAAGATTTGGAGTAATCCAAAGGAGTTTAATCAGAATGCACATTGGGTCAGGGACATAGGAGAGGCCAATGCCTAACTCAAATATCAAGAATGGCAGGATATAACAATTGAAGAATTGATAGCGGCGCTCAGCAAGTCAAAGAAATGGAAATCCCCAGGTATAGATAAGATTCCAAATGTTTGGCTTAACTCTTTAATGAGCAACCACCACAGCTTAGCCGTAACACTCAATGATGTCATGTTCAACATTGCAAAAGCCCCAAAGTGGCTTACAGAAGGGATTATATATCCCTTATCAAAAACAGAAGAAACTGCTTACCCTCCCAAATACTGACCCATAACATGTCTCACCACCATATATAAACTATTAACATCTATAATAGCGAATAGAGCATATGAATTCTTGGACAATAGGAAGTTATTCTCAGTGGAACAAAAGGGATGTAAAAGGGGTTCATATGGATGTAAGGACCAATTACTAATGGATAAAATGGTCATTGAAAATTGCAAATCCAAACGTAGAAATCTTAGCCCCGCTTGGATAGATTACAAGAAGGCTTTTGTTAGTGTCCTCCATGCATGGATCATCAAGGCCCTGGAAATTTACTAGATAGCTCCAACAATTGTGAACTTTTTAAAAGTATTCATGAATTCGTGGAGAACCAGCCTCAATTTAAACCACACACAAACATATACCACCTCACCAGACATCAATATCGCCTGTGGTATCTTTCAAGTGGACTTATTATCACAATTACTATTCTGACTCGCTCTGTTCCCATTATCCACGCAACTGAATAATGCTAAAAGAGGGTATAAGATCTTTGATCAGAAAATTAATCATCTACTCTATATGGATGATCTAAAACTGTTTGCCAAAAACGACAAAGAATTAGAAGAGCTCAGGATTCAGCTCTGATATAGGTATGGAATTCGGACTTGATAAATTTGCAAAGGATACTACCACATCTATCCGAAACCCAGACCAATCCCAAGTATATAAATATCTGAGAACCAATGAAGGTGATGGTATCCAGCAATCTAAAGTGAAAGAAAAAATCCACAAAGAATGCTAACCGAAGGTAAGAATGATCCTAAACTCAGAATTAAATACTGCTAACAGAATTAATGCAATCAATTCTTTGGCCATACCAGTAACCACATATAGCTTCGGTAGCATTAAGTGGAGTCTCATTGACATGCAAAGAATGTATGGAAAAATCCGTAAAATACTTACAAGGTACTGAATGCACCATCCAAAATCAGATGTAGACGAGATTTATCTCCCAAGAAAAATAGGTGGAAGAGGCCTGGTACAGCTCGAACAATCTTTCAAATCAGCAATAATAGGCTTTGAAACGTACCTCAAAACAACAAGTGATGTGCTCTTACGAACTGCACTGAAACATGAAGATTCCAAACAAGCTTCAGTCATGAAGCTTCGTCAGAAATTTTAAAAGTCTTGTGGTCTACAAGTTAACAATAATAATGACCAAAGACACCCAAAAATTGACAGACCTACCATTGCTTCTCCTGATTAAGAAATTAACAACCAGAAAGACCAAAGAGACCCAAATAGTGACGAACCTATCATTGATGCAAAAGACATCAAACAAAAAGCAAAGAAGGCTTGCATGAATAATATTGAAGACAACTGGATCAAAGATGCACATATCGTCAGCCACTCAATGACATGCTCAACTGGTTAAGGTCAAGCAACTGACAAGCAAATCTGTGGTATTTATCAGAATATTTACTATAGCCCATCTTTTATATCAAGACAAAACAATGTACATGAGACCACTTCCAATCAGTTAATATCAAAAGCCATGTGAGCCACTGCCTGGTACTGCATCAAGGCATTTCATCATCATCATCATCATCATCATCATCATCATCATCATCATCATCATCATCATCATCATTATTTACGTGTCATCCTTTATCTTTACGACTTTATCTTTCATACTTTCGGGGTCGATAAATTAAGTACCAGTGAAACATTAAGGTCGATGTAATCGACAAGTTCACCAGTAGAAAGAATTATTAGTATTATTGTTGTTGTTATTGTTGATGATGTTTTACTTCTCAGAGCGCTCGGTCTTGCTTGCTTTAGTTGATTCTGTGAGAGCGGACAACAGCCGTTTGTCAGAGGCCTCATAGAGTCTCTCTCTGTGCAAATTATACAAGTGATAATTGGTTGTTAAGTATTACGGAAGACATTCAACTCCCAAGTACCAGTCTCAAAATTCTAGCTGTCCCAGCAGAGCACTTTTTGGGGGAGGGCGGGGGACGCTTGCTCTGCTCTCATGTCAATTCCGATTTCTCTGGCATATTTCTCAAACTTGGTTATTAGTGCTCCGCGTACACCTACAGTTACTGGGATGATATACACTCTCCTCATAGTCCACATCCTTGCAATTTCGTCTTTTAGTACTCTGCACTTTCCCAGCTTTTTAGTTCTTTGTCACTTATGCGCACATTCCCAGTTATTGCAATATCTATCACTTTGTTTCCTTTTTTCCTTTATCTACCACAACAATGTCTGGTCTCCGAGCATCGATTAGGGAGTCACATTGGATTGTAAAATCCCACAGTATTTTATATTCTTTGTTCTCACTGACTCCTTCTGGTTCATGTTTGTACCATTTACGTGCTCTGTCACGGTCGTATTTTTCACATAGCCTTCAATGAACAAACTTAGCCACGTTATCGTGTCTCCGTTTGTAATACTTTTGAGCTAGCTTGCTACAGTCACTCACAATATGAGAAATTTCGATTTTCCTGCCACACATCCTAATGTTCCTGAGCACTGCATATCCATACCTCAGTACATCCTTTCAGATCACTTTTCTTAGCTATCTCTAAGTGTTGGTGTTGTCTTTTCCTTTGATTCTCTGAGGTATTGCCCATGCAATGATTTCTTTTTTCAATTGTTTATTCATTTTTCTTCATCCTGTTTCTTAAATGTTTGTGGTTGCATCACATTTTTGGTAGGTATTGTATTGTTAACTCTAATTGATGTTCACTCTGCTATTTGATGTACCATCCCAGACTGTTCTTCTCGTTAACAATTCAGATCTTGCATTCTATTAGACCTCTTCCTCCTCTTCCTCCCTGTCAATATCGCTTTTTGGGTGTAGTTCCCTGTTAATTGTCATCACTTCTCTGGTTTTACTGTCCATTTCCTCAAACTGGTTCTTTGTCCACCTAACGTATTATTATTATTATTATTATTATTATTATTATTATTATTATTATTATTATTATTATCATTATTATTATTATTGTTGTTCAGTAGTTTTATTGTTATAAGGTGCTTTCACTTCACTACCGAGCGCAGCTCTGTGTGCCTTGGGTACGTGCTGTGGTTTGCTGTGATGCTCTTATGGTTACTGTATTGAAAGTGTTTTGCGTAGGATGTGTGCAGTGCCCAGTAGTGCAATTTTCTATATGTTATATATATTTGTAAGTCCTGGTGTTTTTGTTATGTATTTGTCTGAATATTTTTTTATTATAC
>NC_068997.1:34318156-34319447 GCF_001194135.2 Octopus bimaculoides
ATTATTATTATTATTATTATTATTATTATTATTATTATTATTATTATTATTATTATTATTATTATTATTATTTTTATTATTATTATTATTATTATTATTATTATTATTATTATTATTATTATTCAGTCGAACTTTTATAGGTTGTTTTTCTTTACGGGGATCCTCCCTGTCTTATATTTTTAGAAAACGTGGACTTCAAAAATAACAAGCACAGACAAAATTATTTAGTTTCTTATATATGAGTGGAAATCTTTTGCTGTGCCAGTATTCAGTTTACGTCGAATTATAAGTCATTTGATAACTTACTAACATGTAGACATTGATGAGTTTACAAGATTTTTACCAATTCGAAAACGATTCAAAGTTTATAAACCTCTAAACTCATCATCTGCGAATCGAATTTAAGTATAAATTCCGATTTGAATGTAAATCATTGCCGCGGGGGAGATCATGCCGGACGTCTAAAACAGCGTTAAAGCAAAGGTACTTTACCAACTCAAATATGTATTATTGGTAAGAATCGCTTGATTTTGGTCTATTATATCGTTAAAAGAGATAAAGATTAGTTTCTGACTTTAGTTGTGATGCATAAAAGAAATGAAACACTGAATGTTACTGTATATCGTCACTTCCTACAATTGAAGGACTAAGATATTCATTTCTTCATTCAAATCCAGAGTTCATCTTAAACTAATGAAAGTACTGGACAATTAGAGCAGTGATGCATGGCCACGTTAAATATCACTTCCTAAATAACCACCTCTTAACAGAGATTTGCAACTGTCAATTTGACAGTACTGTCTCTCTGCTTTTCCTGTTTATCACACACACACACATGCACACAGACACACAGACACATACACACAGACACAGACACAGACAGACACACAGACACAGACACAGACACACACACACACATACACACACACACACACACACACACATGGTTGATATTTACTTATAAAAATCTTACAGGCTAGTGCAACAAAGTCATATATCTGGTTTTTGATCAGAAGTTGACCTTGTCTTACAAGTTTGAATGAGGCCTATAATATACAGGCATTCACTATGTGAGACAGAATGCAAGGAGAGTCAACCTATGTTGCAAATTCAATTCATCAGGAGATTACAATTTGCGGCACGATATGCACTATAAAACAAACACATGTGCGAGTGCCCCTCTGATAGTGTTAGTTTGCGCGCGCACGTTTGTATGCATACATATATGCACACACACACACACACACACACACACACACACACACACACACACACACACACACACACACAC
>NC_068997.1:34319963-34320887 GCF_001194135.2 Octopus bimaculoides
GAAATGCCGCTAAGCATTTTTCCAGGCGTGCTAACGTTTCTGCCAGCTCACCGCCTAGAATTTCCATAATAATAATAATAATAATAATAATAATAATAATAATAATAATAATAATAATAATAATAATAATAATAATAATAATAATACCCAAGTTGGTTTTAACGCTTCTAGTTTTTAATATTTTATTGTCTTACAGGTCAATGTTATACTGAAAATTACCGTTGATTAATATCAAGGGTTAGCGTTGTACTTTCTCTGATGGACATATAGTTAATCCCTTTGTTAGACAATCTAAAATCTCGGAAATGACAGGCAATATCGCAATTAGAAAAATAACTAATTTCGACATGTCTCTTTTATGGACAGCAGAATGAAAACAACCCAAACCTGTTGATTTAAAAAGAGGAAAAGTTTAAACTTCTGTGACAACTAACGAACACAACAATAATCTGAAGAAGTCAGATGGGTACAATGGCCAAAGATTTGTAAATATTGCAATGGAGATGTGAATAATAGTCCAAATATATAAGTGTACAATAATTTTCCAAGAATTTCTCGTGAAAGAAGTAAAAAACAGGACATGCGATTCACACACTGCAGCGGCATTGTAAAAGAACTCGGAAGCTTGGGCTTTCAACCAGGCCTTTTGCGATACTGTTAAAGCTAGGAGATTTTCAGCACCCTGTTTGTGTGTGTGGGGTGTGTGTGCGCGCGTGTGTTAAAAAAACAATGAGGCAAACTTTATCCAACATCACCCGATGAGCCCACACCACAGTAAGAAACACAAAGAAAAGCAGCTCTGTTCAACGCATTACTTCATCAGGATCAAGTCTTGAGAGTGTGGCGGAAACTGACAGCCTAAGAATACAGTAGAATTGAGTATAGGTGGAGTGTATAGATATATATGTATATACGTATATATAT
>NC_068997.1:34321520-34325576 GCF_001194135.2 Octopus bimaculoides
ACACACACACACACACACACACACACAAATATATATATATATGTATATATTTTGTATTTGTGTATAGAAGTTTTTAAAACATATAAAAGAATTAACTTTTTGGAATTCCATATTGAAGGACGGAAACGAAAGCAATTTCCCATAATTGGAACGATTAAACCACTTTCGTCCGTCATTTGTGATATCCTAGAATACAATAAATGAGAATGTTTTTGCGTCGGACTGACCCTCTACTACATTAACTCGGGACAGGACAATCCTTTACTGACCGATATTTAATGCCACAGGCCATCGCTAGACTGAAAAGGTCAATCGCGCAGTGGAATAGAAACAAGATTCGGTTGCTTTTATTTTATAAATACTTCATGGGAATTGGATTTGTAATTCTCAAATATTTCATTAATTATCGGAGAGACAGTCACCATTATTGGGTTACCATATGACATTGATGCTCAAATAAATGAATTCAACTTCTCCGAAAAATTTGATATAGATTTAAAACTATTATCGGGCAATTTCTTTTGCATTTGGACGCTACAATTCTTTGCTCGTGCATGTTACGTTAGGTTTGCGTTTAATTCTTTCTTCCTTTCCTCAGGACATCTTCCTTCCATCTGTCTGACCCTGAAGTAGAGTTTAAGCTCAAAATGCTAAAGATCTCTCTTAAAAAAAAAAAAATTCTTTCTTTAAGTTTTAAATAATTAGATTTTGCTTTCACTTTGTCTTCTATGTTTTTGTTTTTGTTGTATATTTTGAACTTTATATATATATATATATATATGAAGTAGCTTCTAATTCTAAGCTGAAGTGAAAACAGCTTGGACTTTGTCTGTATTGTTACCCTCTTAGAGGATTTAAGTAAAATTATAGAAACTGAGTTCTCGAGGTGTAGTAATTTTGGGAGCTGTACTTTTGTGATCCTTTCTAACAATTCGCGTAAGAGTCCCACGGTCTCTAGCTCAAAGTTTTGGTTTTCTTCCGGAGTTTTGTTTCGACGAGGAGGCTTTTCCCTCTTTCTCAAAGGTTGTCATTACTTTCGAGACAGTACTTCTTGATACACCAAACATTTCGGCTGTTTCCGTTACGCTAGTGTCTGCCATAGGAGCACCAACAATTTGACCTCTTTGAAAGTCCGATAGATCTGTTATTTTAATGAATTTTAATTAACTTTTTGTGATGATATCTGAAGAGAAACAGCAATTTTAGCAAAACATATTAAACAACACTAATAAAAAATCAAAGAACAAAAATAAACAAGCTTTTGATGATTTTATAGATATTTCAAAATTATAATGCTATGATGCGAGGTGTTTCTATTATTTTGTCCAACCCCTGTATCCACACACACACATGTACACACACACATAATGGAGAAATAATACAAAATGAATAAATAAATGAAGAGTAAAGCACCGGCATAGTTTTGATTACCTGTTGTTATCCGTAGATTTATTGCAGGAACTTCGTAGTGTCGGTTGGGGCAATAGTATTAATAAAATAGGAGATGGAATATGTAACAGACTTTACACACACACACGCACACACGCACACACACACACACACACACACACACACACACACACACACACACGCACGCACGCACGCACGCACGCACGCACACACGCACAAACATGTGCGTATGTATTGAGAGAGAGAGAAATGTATAATACTCACACACACACATACCGATAAACTCGTGTGTATGTGCATGTGCATTGATGCACCTGTAGTGGTGTAACAATGATGGCACCCCGTCGCTTACGACGTCGAGGGTTCCAGTTGATCCGATCAACGGAACAGCCTGCTCGTGAAATTAACGTGCAAGTGGCTGAGCACTCCACAGACACGTGTACCCTTAACGTAGTTCTCGGGGATATTCAGCGTGACACGGTGTGACAAGGCTGACCCTTTGAATTACAGGCACAACAGAAACTGGAAGTAAGAGTGAGAGAAAGTTGTGGTGAAAGAGTACAGCAGGGTTCTTCACCATCCCCTGCCGGAGCCTCGTGGAGCTTTAGGTGTTTTCTCTCAATAAACACTCACAACGCCCGGTCTGGGAATCGAAACCACGATCGTATGACCACGAGTCCGCTGCCCTAACCACTGGGCCTTTGCGCCTCCACTTGGTGTAACAATACAACACAGTGAACATTGTAGTCAGTAAATCCAATTTGAACATAGTTATATATCATCAGCGAAACTAGTTGCTTCAGGACATCTAATTTACTCTTAACGTTGGTATATCTAATCATATAGAGCTTGACTTGAGAATTCTGTTTAGTAATATACATCTCAATAGCATAGATATACGCAATCGGTGGCGAAATTAGGTACACACATATGAAACTTTGTAGTTATAAAACTTCCAGCTTTGAATCGCACTTAATGCAACTTAAGCTTCAGAAGTGGATAATAAAATAATATCTATTTCTATTGCACTGAAATATAATATAGAAAGGCAACAGAATAATACCGTTTGGAGGAGATGTTAGGAAAGTAAAAGGGGAAGATGAAATACTGTAACTGAATGAACTTTGGAAGTTAAGAGAAGTTAAAAGTATTTAAGAACATGACAAGAGAAGGTGAAAAAAAATGAAAAAGTGGAAAATGAAAGAAAACAAAAATTGAAAAAAGCAAAAAAGTGTGAGATTTTAATAGACTACACAAATTTCGAAAAACCCTTGAAGTAAAAGTTGATGGAATAATGCATAAAATAAAATTAAAAAATCTCAGAGAATTCACGTAGAATCTCGAACGATTTTGAAGGCTTCAGAGACATGAAGTTATAAAATTTTAAAGGTTAAAGGTTTAAAGATAGATGGATAGCTAAATAGGTAGTTATATATATATATATATATATAAAATCCATAAAAATCTATGAAATAATAGACTGAAAATGTAATTCAACTTAGTAAATTGATAAAATAGAAGGTAAAGTGTTGACTACGCGCGTTTCGTGGCCACATTATAGCAGAAAAACCAGTACAATTCACAATAAATTGATCAGAATTATATTCTACTCAAAATATAGTCACTCATCAGGTCTCTGGAAAAAATAAGAATTCAAATAATGTATCTTACTAATTAAATAACAAAAATATCAGTACATGTAGGAAGGCGCTCGTTAGTACAATAAATGAAATGTAAACGCTTAATACTAATCATTCAAGTTAAAGGCATAACTCATCTAATAAAATAATATCTGTGGACTAATGGTAAACATGTTTATGAACAGAAGTACATATAAAAAGACAGTGTTATTAAATAAATAAATTCTAACGTTTAACAATATTAGTAAAATAAACGTCACTTATCGACATCACTTGTGAATTCTAATTTTAAACTTAATACGAAGAATTTATACGAAGTATGTCACGTGACAATATGGCGTCCCTCCGTGAACTCAGATATTAAAGCAGAGAATATTAGAAATTCTTTCCAAAGAATAAACGTATTTCGAAGTCACGCTCGCTCTAGAATTAAGAAATAGCAACCAAATCTTCATCAGTCATCTTACAACCTTAAAAGAAAGATATATTAGTTGTTTTATTAATTAGTCAGAAGATTTTCCTTTTCATTTCCTTTTATCTTTTTTACCAGAGCCTTTGTGATGGTGGAGAAAGGTAAGAATAAACTATGACATAAATTTCTGCAATGGCAAACAGTGCAACAAAACACCGTACTAATTGCTAATACAGAACCTAATCAGAATATTTCAATATTTGCATCAGAAAACACTTCCTTAAGGGCGCCCAACGACTTGGTTACCTCCGATAATCTCTCTATCTCTCTCTTTCTCTCTCTCTCTCTCTCTCTCTCTCTCTCTCTCTCTCTCTTTCTCTCTCTCTCTCTCTGTTACAGTTTCCGACAATGCAGTTTCACTCATAAGTTTTGAGTCGATGAGAAACTATGGTAAATGAGACTTGCCTTAGGTGTCCAGAAGTGGGATGGAACTCAGAACCGCAAAATCATGTAGCCAACCCTTTACAAACGAAGGCATGCCTAGATCCAGTATAATTTATGATATATATATATATATATGTATATATATATATA
>NC_068997.1:34325625-34327077 GCF_001194135.2 Octopus bimaculoides
ATATATATGGAAAAGAACCAAGTTTCATGAACCAAGTTTTTACCTGTAATTTTGGATTTTGTCCCTATTATTATGACACTATATCAAAGAAGAACAACGACAACAGCAATAAAAAATAGAAAGTAACTGGAAATAAACGAACCACCCAAGATAAATTCTAAAATTAACACATTTTCGAGGAAACAACAAATATGGGAATCGTGGTCGATAAACAATCGGTAGTTAAGTGCCATCGCTAGTGGCGTGACAACAGCTGGAGCAAGCAAGTATATCACATTTTGTGACACCAAAAGTTTGCTAAATAAATAGCTTTGTATATCAAAGAAATTAGTAAGGATTCTGGATATGTGTCCCAAACAACTTAGAGGTGAAAACTACGGTACTTTAATATTTAAAACAATCCCATCACTTTTGAATGGTTCAGAAATAAGTTTCTTAGACAATAATCAGACCGATACAGACATATTCGCGTGCATACACACGCGCGCGGGCGCATACGACAAGCTACTTTCAGTTTATGCCTACCAAATACCCTCACAAGGCTTTGGATGGCCCAAAACTATACTAGAAAATACTCGCCCAAAGTGCCACGCAGTGGCCCTGAACTCGGAACTATGTGGTTGGAAAGCAAGCTTCTAACAACACACACACACATGCACACACACCCACATGTATAAATATATAAATATAGTCTTCTTGAATTTAAATACTAAAACAAATATATTAACGGAAAAAAAGAATTCAATGCTAATCCAGAATCTTGTTATTCGATGACAGAGATGAAGATTACTTCGAATGTTACAAAAGCCAATCATGTTTTCTGTTGCTGTCACAGATATTGAAATTTTAAAATCATGTGAAAATTTTCAAATTTGGTATATTGATGTACTTTTTCACGCTGAATCTAATTTTGAGATTCATTTATTCGATAAAAAAAATTAGAAAAATGTTACAGAGGTTTAAAGCTTGATCATTTTTTCCAGTCAGAAAATAGGATTTGTTCATGATAATTGAGTCATAAAATGAAGGTAAACATTGCAAGACGAAGTTTTACACAAAATGAAAGCACTGCGTGAGAGATAATACAAATATAGAGAAGAGAGAGAGAGAGAGCGAGAGAGAAAGAGAGGGGAGATTTGTCGATTTAAAAGTTAAGTTATTTCTTATTGCAAATTATATTTCTTTCTATTAATATTTACGGACAACTTTCCATTTGGAACACAGATTTCAAAAACCAAATTCGCTTTCTTGAGGACGCATGCGCTAAACACTCATACATAACTACATACACTCCCATTTATATTGTGTGTATATATATATATATATATATATATATATATATATATATATAGGATGATGCAAGCAGGGCTCAAGAGACATTTAAGGAAAAAGGTGAAGACTGAGAAGGTGAATGACAAGGACCTTTTTGTGTGCACAGTCTGTGACAGACCA
>NC_068997.1:34327776-34329267 GCF_001194135.2 Octopus bimaculoides
TATATATATATATATATATATATTTATTTATTTATTTATTCACGGCGTACTTCGGTTGCGAATGACCATGGGATTGCACCTAGAAAGTTCCCCCACGAGGCACAACTCCGGGCAAGATTATTTGTGGAAGACCAGCAGTCGCCCATGCATACCAATCTCTCTATCCACACCACTGATGTTGTCCAAGGAAAAGGCAAAGGCCAATACAGCTTAGTACCAGTGACGTCGCAGCTCACTGGAGCAACGTAAAATAAGTGCATCGCTCAAGAACACAGCATACAGCCCGGTCCAGGAATCGAATTTACAACGTCGTGATTGTAAGCCCGATGTTCTAACCACTGAGCCATGCATCTTCACACACGCACACACGCGCACGCACATACACACACATGCACAATAAAAAGAAAAAGACATAAGAAGACAAGAAAGAGTTTAGCATTTCTTTAATGACCAGTCAGCGTTGTTTCGGTACCATTCTATTGTTTGATGCCATTGCACGCACAAGTTCCATGTGAAAATTTACGTAACATTTTCAGTTTTAAACATTCGAATTTCACTTCATCAGACTTGCTTCAATTAGCGCGCTCATACATTTTGAAACTGTCAAGTGTTTTATTTTGTTTATATCGGGAGAAAGTAAGTATAAAATAAATAGATATGTAAATATCAATGTATGTGTGTTTTTGTGTTTGTGTTTGTCCCTCGCGACCACTTGACAATCGGTGCTGGTTTGTTTACGTACATGTAATTTAGCGGTTCGGCACAACTGACCCATACATAGAATAAGCACCGCGCTTAAAAAAAAGTGGGGGAGTACTGGGATTGATTCTTTTGACTAAATCCATTCAAACTGGTCCCAACATGGTTGCAGTCTGATGAAACAAGTAATAAAAATAAAAATAAAGTACGTACGTATTTGTATATGGTTATCTTTTGGTTTTGATGATGAAGATTCGGTTATTCAATGAAATGAGTTACCTGTTCTTTGCACCAGCATGTAAGTAGGTATACATAGCACACACACATTCATTCTTAATGTAATCCCCCGGCACTATGTCACACTATGTGTGACAAAGGTGCACTTTACAATTATGGGTATAATCCATCCACCCATCCAAATTGCTTGAATGATAGTTTTCGTTTCCTTAATTTCATTCACAAAATATAGATTAAATCGACGCTACAGAAACTGAGACTTGCTGAAGATGTCAAAGAGTGGGATCGAATACAGTACCTCGTGGTCTCTTTCTTGTCGAAATATGCTAACGCATATTTATATATATGTAAATAAATATTGTAATATATATATATACATAGAAACGCACACATACATATATACACATTTATATGTAGGCTTATATGTATGTATGTATACATATACATACATGCACGTATAAATATGTATATATATATGAAAATAAACGTTTACTTTTATAAATATAGGTATGTATATATATATATATGTATGTATATATATATATATATATATAT
>NC_068997.1:34329555-34334136 GCF_001194135.2 Octopus bimaculoides
TATATATATATATATATATATATATATATATATATATATATATATATATTTTCACATGCGCACGCACACACACACACTCACGTATATCTTCTACATGCACATATACAAAATATATGATATCAGAAAGGGCTTAAATATGTATGTTGATGTATGTAAAAATATAAACGTATACATTGAAAGTTGCGTATTTTCAAGTCATAAAAAGGAACGAGATAATTCATTCTCGAGCAAATTGTCCAATAATGTGCAAGAAATGATGTAGTCTGAAGGTTTTTACTGAATATTTCCATTTGAAATGAATGATCTGAAGAAGCTCTAGGAATAATCTGCATAATTAGTCTAGCATGAAATGTCATTTGGGGGAATTGACGAGGTCAGTCCGATTGAACTATCCTAACCCTATCTTCAAATTCGTGTCACTTCCGGACATGTCAACTCCAATGATCGGTCGTATTGGCAATAAGGCAAATCTCAAAGAGCATATGTAAATCAAGTGTTTTTTATCACCGGATCTAACTAAACTGCGGATAGATTAATGAAATTCTTTGTAGATGCGTGAGTGTGGGTGTAAGAGAGAGATAGTAAAGGAGCGGAAGTGTAGAGAAAGTGATAAATGGAGTTGGAAAAGATAGATAAGGGATCAGAGGAGTGAAGTGGAATATATAAAGCAAAAACAACAAAAAACTTATGAAGCAGGTGGATATACGTTTTAATAAGTTCAACTAGAAATGTACTGAGAAAAATTTCCATACATAGATTAGTTTCAAATTTTCGAACAAAGATAGTAATTTCAAGGGAGGGGTAAGTCGATTACATCTACACCAGTGCTCAACTGGTACTTATTTTATCGACTTCGGAAAGATGAAAGGCAAAGTCGACCTCGTAAAGATGGACAAAATTTTGTCTGGCGTGCTAAAATCCATACATATATTGGTTTCAAATTTTGGCACAAACCCAGGATTTTAGGGCGGGGTTAAGTCTATTGCATCAACCCCAGTGCTCAATTGGTATTTAATCTATCGATCCCAAATGGATAAAAGGCGAAGTTGACCTCGGCGGAATTTGAATCTAGAGCATAAAGATGGACGATATGCCGCTAAATTTCATACATAGCTAAATTTCATACATATATTGTAAAATACTTTATATTGTATGAAGTATTGTTTCTTTCTTTTCTTATGTAGTGTTTCAGTCATTGGATTGTGGTCATGCTGCGACACTGCCTTGAGGAATTTCTAGTTGAATGAATCGATTCCAGTATTTCTTTTATGAAAGCCTAGTACTTATTTTATAAAACCCCTTTGCCGCTAAGTTATGTGAACATAAACACACAAAAACCAGTTGTCAAGCGGTAGTGAGTGTCAAACACCAGCACAAAGACACACGCACACATGCGATGGGCTTCTTTCAGTTCCGTCTACAAAATTCTTTGACAAGATTTTGGCCGGGTCTCTAGTAGAAGACACTTGCCCAAGCTGCCATGCAGTGCGATTGAATCAGTAACCTTTTTACCACACAACAACGTCTGGGCTTAGTATACAGAAGTGCGTTGTGTTGAACCGGCGGAGTCGTGAGAAAATGTTAAATAGATTGCTTTTTCGGTATTTGTTCCGCAACCCCGAGTTCAAATCCCATCGATGAAACTTATTATTCATATTTTTGGGGGTTAATAAATAAAAGCGTACAAACACATCGGTGAATGTCGGGCGCTGAAAGAGTTACTTTGCGATATCTCTTCGTGTGTCTGTTTTCAAATCCCAACTCATGTCACCATGAAAGGCTTACGCTGATTTAAAGTGTCCCCAAGTATTTTCAGCTCTCAATCTCGCTGACTTATACTTGCTTCAGTCATTGGACTGCAGCCTTAAAGGGCTTAGACGAGCAAATCAACCCCGGTACTTATTTCTTTTTAAGTTTAGTACTTGTTCTAATGGTTCTTTTGCAAATTTATGGGGACGTAAACATACAAAGCGGTGATGGCGACTAACACAAATACAAAGACACGCAAACACACACACACACATACACACATACACAGACGTAGGTGCAGCATGGCTGTGTGGTAAGAAGCTTGCTTCCCACCCTGATGGTTATGAGTTCATCCCAGTGCAGGACATCTTGGGCAAGTATCTCCCGCTATACCTTCGGGACGACCAAAGCCTAGAGAGTGAATTTGGTAGACAGAAAGAAACCCATCATGTATGTATATATATGTGTATGTGTGTTTTTGTGTGTGTGTGTGTGTGTGTGTGTGTGTGTGTGTGTGTGTGTGTGTGTGTGTGAGCGTGTGTGCGTGAGCGTTTGGCCTTGTGTCTGTGTTTGTTCCCCACCAGCGTTTAACAATCGACCCTGGTTTGTTTACGTCCCCGATAATTAGTAGGCTTAAAAAAAGAAAGAAAGTACTAAGGTCGATCATCATGGGTGTAGTCTCATAACTGAAGTAAATAACAGATAAACAAAGCAGTGAGCGAGCTTGGGCTGCAGGGGAAGACATTTGCCCTGTACGGCGTATAGTGCTACTCAGTGCTACTGAACCAAAAGGACATGACTGAAACGTCTTCATAACATATGCACGCCAGCGCCTACAACTTCAGTCTACTGTCACACACATAGTCATACATTCATAATAGGATCTATATTTTAACAAGGAAAATCATTTAAAAATATATTTTGGTCGCCGAGAAAGAACTGTCATAGTCGTATTATAAAGGACTATGCATTAATTTATCAGTCAGAGAACAATATATGGTCCTGCTATGTACTTAAAGGATATTTCAGGGTCCAGATATCTCAATATCCATCATATACGCACAATCACGCATACACACAGGCATGCCTTCACTTGCGCACCCGTATATGCACACTCATACACACACACACATACACACACACACACACACACACACACACACACACACACACACACACACACACACACACACACACACACACACACACATACGCGTATATGTGTGCATGTGTGTGCATTTACATGTGCGAGACTGTGAGAAAGAGAGTGTTGATATAAAACACGCTGAACCGCCCGATTCCAAAATGTAAGCAGAAAAGTCTTTCAGGAATTCTTATAACAACAGTCTCAACAAGATAAAGCAGCAGCAGCAGCCGCGAGATGATAATAGTGATAATAATGATTTGGTAAAGATGATAATGATGATGATGATGATGATGATGATGATGATGATGATGATGATGATGACGACGATGATGATGACGACAGTGATGATGATGATGATGACGATAGTGATGATGATGATGATGATAATGATGATGATGTTGATGGTGCTAATGATATTGATACTGATTGCCACAAGGATATATTATTAATATTATTCTCGTTGTTTATTATTATTATTATTATTATTATTATTATTATTATTATTATTATTATTATTATTATTAACAACACTAACATCAACAATAATAACATTGGAGACGTTTCATTTATATGGATAAAGAATGTTCTTATCTGGAAGTTGGTCGACCCCAATTCTGCTCGGGATGAAATGAGTACAATTAGGGCTCAGATTACTGGGGAGCAAATATCTTAAACAGGCATTGTTTTTACAAAACCCCTCTCCCTCTATTAATAACATAGATTGTATGTGACTGTGTCTGGTTAGCAGTGAACTCATATCGAAGGCAACGCATGAATGCACGGTAACATGACGAGAGTTGGATGTTATCAAGGAACCTCTGTCGTTTTTTACAGTTGGGTAAACTTATAGAGTTTAACCCTGTATCTCCAACTCTTTTCATTCCGGCAAATATTCAGCATGAGGCTGCAGTTGTAGATTAACTCATTGAATGTTGTAAATCGCATATAATGAACAAATGCAAAGAAATATATATAGACGTCTAAGTACACAGCCATTCGTTTGTCATTCCGCTCGCACCCGTATGTATCTATTACATTTATATTCATATACACATATAAATGATATATACTCAAATAAATGTACATCTTTCGTCACGTAAATGCATTTGTTTACAACTATATATGAAATATATACATAATACACACACGCATACACACGTAAGTGACAGTGAGTGGCAGTGTGTGTATGTAAGAGAGAGAGAGAGAGAGAGAGAGAGAGGGGGGGGAGAAAGTAACAATGAAATATATACAAGCACACACATACATATATATGTGTATCATATTGTCTATAATATAAGCAAATAGGCATTATACATACACACACATACACACACACACACACACACACACACACACACACACACATATATATAAGGCAAATAAGAAAATGGAGAGGATATACAATCGACAAACACCAGCCAGAAAACATTCAATTATATCTATTTATTGATTGATTGCAAACATGTGTGATACAAGTAAACGAATGAAATAAGCCAATAAATACGTAAACAGATATATATATAGAAATAAATGAATAACAATGATAATAACAATATGGCTGATGTTTGTCGATTGTATACCCTCTCCATTTTCTTATTTGCCTCATAAATCCTGGCTAAATTTCTAGTTTTCCCTTAGATGGTTTCTTAACCTCTAACTCATACAGATATATATATATATATATA
>NC_068997.1:34335018-34337208 GCF_001194135.2 Octopus bimaculoides
GAGAGAGAGAAAGAAAGACGGAGAGAGAGAGAGAGTGGGGGAGAAATAGGTAGACAGACAGAGACAGAAACAGTGAGAGGAGAGCAAGTGAGAGATAGACAGACGGGGAGAGTGAGTGAGAGAGAGAGAGAGAGAGATAGAGAGAGAGAGAGAGAGAGAGAGAGAGAGTGAAAAAGAGCCCTTGTGAAAAGTTTGGGACGTTTCAGTGGTAATGTTTCCCAGTAGAAGGCAGCGAAGTTTAATCCAAGCCTGGGGTGGGGGTGGCCGAGAGGAGGGAGACAGGAATATGTGAGAGAAGTGGAAGTGGAAGTTTTGTTGAGATAAACTCAATGACAGCAATTGGTAGAAAATTATTTCTGAGGTCAGGTGGAGGAATACATATTAAATGTAATGGCACTAATACTGCCAGCACCATCCCCAGCACCATCCCCAGCGCCACCAGCACTACCACTACCACCACTAGCACCGCTACCACCACCACCTTCATCACTGATGCTAAATTATTCATGTTCAAAAAAGAAATACGACCATTTAATGACAACTGAGATGTCTAGGACAACAGTGACAACGATGATAATGATGATGGCGCTGATAATGATGACGACGATGACGATGATGTTGATGGTGATGAGGAGGAAGAGGAGGAGAGTTAGTGATGACAACAAGGATTAGCATGATTGTGTTGTTAACAATGTTATTGATGATGTTCCTAAGCTGTTGCTAGTGATGGTGTTCCGTCCGACTGAAGGTGGTGGTGATGTAAATGATGGTGTTGATGTTACTGTTGATGATGATAGTGTTGATGGTTATGTTGATAATGATGGTATTTATTCAAGTGATTGCATTGCTGGTTTGCGAAGGGTAATGAGTTGGCAAAAATGTTAAAAAGTCAGTTTAAACGTCTAAAGTATTTAGTGTCAGAGTCCTCTGTCTTCGTTTCCTAATCATGCCTTTACCACCGTTTATATTTTGCTGTCTATTCCATTACGTATATGCCTGGTATTAGTCATTATAATAACTCAACCGATTGGCAGAGAGTGAATGACAAGGCATACCACCCGTTAGCCCACAGGCATACTATGACTTCTGCTTTTTCTACAGTGACTATAATAGCTATTATAGTCTATGTATTATATAGTCACCGAAGAAAAAGCAGAGGAAACAGCATGTCTTTGAGTCATCATAATGACTAATACCAGTTTCGGAGCTTGCTGAGCTCATACCATCTCTAGTCAGACATTCCCTACCCACTTATTGTTACTCCCTCTTCTCATCACCTTTGTTGTGTTCAACCTCACCCAGGCCTTTCATTAAACACTATATCCATTCCTTCCTTTCTGGCCACATCTCAGCCCTCGTGAATGTGTTTTCCCCAAGTGTTGACTTGCAATTATTCAAGAAGAACATCAACGCCATTAATCTCTCACCAGCCTTGAAGAGATTACGAGGGTCTATGGACATGTTCCTTTTACCAGACTCAACAAGAAAGAAAACAATGAAAGAATAGATATAGGTTGAGTCACAACATTCTGTGATCCAGTTACTATTAAACCGTGTAAATTCTGTCGTGACGGCCAGAGCCTAATTGATTACCCGCCATTTCTGCCTCAAATTGGGATCTGCAAATCTTTTTTTTAATGTTATTTAAATATATGCTGTTTTATCTCAAAATAACTGATCAGTCAGTAATAGTTGCTAAATTTGCTATTTTATCCAACTTAGTACGGATTCCCACATATTTTTATGTTTGCGATGAGAAATAATTTTCAATAATATCATGAAGCAACTAGGCACATGTTTGATAAAAATGGAGACATTTATATGGTATCAATATGAAAGTAGAAAGAACTGTTGATACTCAATCGAATTTCGTCCGTAAGCCTGATGTTATTTTCTTTTTCCAAATTTGTATACAAATATTTAACATAATTTATATCAAAAGAATTTTCGCAGTTAATTCTCACCTCTATCATTAGTTACCAATTTAATAGGTTCTGGTAAAAAGAAATAGATAATTATGAAAGAGGAGAAGAATAAATTCGAAATATATGAGTGTGGTTTATAGTAAATGACTGTCTCTTAAAATATAGTAAAAGTGACATAAACTAGAACAGTGGGTCCCAACCTGGGGTCTGCGGACAACATTCAAAATTTCATATATATATATATATATATATATATATATATATA
>NC_068997.1:34337791-34342597 GCF_001194135.2 Octopus bimaculoides
TATATATATATATATATATATATATATATATTCTTTTATACTGTTATATAAGGGTTGGGAACCATTGTAGGAAACAAACCGCTGTGAAAAGGTTGGGTACCACTGCACTAGAATAGTGTTCTGTGTGTTAACGCACTCGTACACATCGTCTGCTCACTGCACGACTAACGAGGAAATTCACTGTCACTAATACCGTCCAAGATCTTTCCCTTTATGGATCTCTATTCTTCTGCAACTTCTGTAGCTTTTAACGTGGTATGTGGGAGTATTTGTGTAATTTGAGATCTAGATATAAATTTGGGTGATATTATTGTACTCCATTGATATTCCCTTTTCCGAATTGTTTTTATGCCAATATTTGATTAGACGCATTGAAATTTCCAAATGAAGTGTTTGCAAAAATGGTACTATACAACATCAGGGACGGTTGAACAGTTAGAGTAATGCAGTATTTTCTGTATTGCAGTTTTGAATGCTTCCTCTGCGTATCGTTTGTAATACTTACATGTACTTTACGTACGTTATTCTTTCTAATAATATAACAATGCCAAGTTGCCCCTGGGTTAAACCGATTAAATCGGTCCTTAGTACTGGTACTTTATTTTATCGTACAATGAAAGGGATGAAAAACTAAGTCGATCTCGGGAGAATTTGAACTTAAAACGTGAATAACAGAATAAATGTCACTAAGTGTTTTGCCCAGCTCGTCACTCTTGCTTTATGTATATCATGATAGCATTTTATTTCCGTGGCTAATA
This sequence comes from Octopus bimaculoides, assembly GCF_001194135.2. Classification (NCBI taxonomy): domain Eukaryota; kingdom Metazoa; phylum Mollusca; class Cephalopoda; order Octopoda; family Octopodidae; genus Octopus; species Octopus bimaculoides. The sequence goes on from NC_068997.1 coordinate 34,338,550, forward strand.
TTTTTAGTAAAATACGGAATATAGTATCATTTGTCCATTGCAGTAATATATGATGAGGCCTCCAGTATGTAATCAGTAGTTCATTCTCGCCTTATTAGGATTTAATCTGGGATGATTTAAGGCGAATTTTTATCTGTTGAAGTTCCAGTTCTTAGGACTATTTTGATATATGTGTTGATTTCCATAGTTACGAGGTGTTTATTGCTTTTTTTGTTGTTGTTATATATATATTTGGGTATGATGCGTTAGATTTTAGTTTGATGGATACTTTTTGGCGTGATCATTTACTCTTTTCCGCAAGTTCTTTGTTAGATTTACACTGTTTGAAAATGATGTAAAGATACCATACTAAGGCAGAAAGAAGCCACCTCACTCCAGACATAAATTTTTGCTTCAGATACAAGCGTTCATGGAAAATAAATCCACAACTCCCCTCTCATCACATACCAAACATCAACATAAAATAATTTGAAAAAGGTCGATATAAAAACTTTCACCAAGAGGTAGAATTCTACAATAACAAGACCTGCACTTTGAAAAAGATAATTATTGGAGCATCAAAAGGAAGATCCTACAAGACAACGAAACTGTAATAGTCAACCTAATATAACTAAGGGATACCCTCTCATATAGCACTCTAGTATAATACATGAAGACCACACACAACAGGAGTGGGGGGTATCAAGAAACTAAATAAGAAATAAAGAAAGGAAACTGACAAACGTTTCTATCAAACATAAACCCCGAAATAAGTAGTAAAATGCTAAAGAACAGCTACATCATAATTCAATAACAATTTCAAGCAATATGATGAAATGAAATTAGTGAACCTCTGTATCAGACAAACTGATGATTGACAGACTCACACACAAACACTCAAAATACAAGAGACACTTCCACACCGAAGACGATACTGGTGTTTTTCTTTATTCACGCACATAAAACAACAAATTGGTCCCACAAAATACCTTATGTACATCGAAAATACATAAGGCCAGACGTAATTATTGCATGTCTCAATATCTTCAAGTATTCATGTCAATATTGTAATATCTCTAGAATTTTAAAACAAGGTAAGTCGTAATAATTTTTAATAAAGTTGTAATAATTTATAACAAAATCTAACCGAAGCACAATCAACCAGACCCATTATTTTTTTTACACATCCACATAAATGCTCCAAAGATTCATCACCAACATGTACTGTTGCCTTACTAATTCACAAACATCTCACAAACAGCAGACGATAAATTTGAGCAACACAAAGATCCCAGCACACGCTATTCTATCCACTATTCTTATCAGCTAAAGAGCAACTAGAATATCAAAACATCATAAGAAAGAACTAAAATGCTGTCTACTGAATATTGACAGACTTTTTCCTAATGAACTAGCCTGAAGAAAGGACCATCACAGACCATTAAAAGACCATCCGAGACTGATGAGGTCGACACTGTTCATTTTCATCTTGAATAAAGGCAAATCGATAGCTGCAGGGAAAATACAAGCAGGAAAGAAATTCCAGAGAGGAACGAATTGTCACAGTGGACAGCAGAGATGGCGAAAGAAGTATAAAAAGAGGGAAAAAGTAATCTTATAGCAGACTTTTCAACTCTGAGGAGTAAAGACCACTGTCTTACAGATAGCAGAAGCAGAGGGCAGAGATAGTATGCACGTGGTCTACAGTTTTCGAGACCACATGCAAATTTATGCCAATCAGCAGGATAACACTTTTGAAATAAAATCAGGGATGTGTTGTCGCGTAAACAGCAGTACCATCTCAGTTGTAGTAATACTTTATGTATCAACAAATCTTTGCACAGGGTCAGTAGATTTTTATAACAATGCATTTTTAATCTATAATTTTCCATATGGATTAGTGAGATTTTTAGCTTATACCTACATGATCTATCGACTCTTTCACGAAGCATATACTCAATACCGTATATAGACAAGACTACAATAGCTTGTCTCATTATTCATAATTGCACATCTGTGTTAACCCTACATAAAATAAAATCTAATGGGATGAGGGTTTCCGGTTGCGTATTTAGCCCTTACTCGTTTAGGTTTTATAACTTATTTCTATTATAAAAAAAAGTCTTTTATACTGAGACTTTAAATTATCTATGAGCATTAATATAAAGACATTATTGCTCTAAGACATTTGAGATAATTTACAGTTAATAAGTATGATTAGAAGAAAGTAAATCTATATTATTTATTACCCCAACATAACCAAAACAGCATCAAATACTATCAACCATCACACTCAAAACAAACATCAAACATAAATACGACATAAATACTGCAAATTGCATACAATACTTCTATAACATTTACAACACACAAAGAATACAATATGTAAAAGAAAATGAGATATTAGCATGAAACTCTGAAAGAATTTGCTCGCAGCACATATCGCCAACATGAATGAACAACAAGTAGATTTATAAATAATATACTTGATTTATCATATATTGTGTTAGAACTCAAATCACTATACAACAAACAACAGCGTTCTTCGCACCATCACTTTCAAACACATTTTCAGACACACCTTCAAAGTCCTTATGCATTTTGTAGGAGCATGCCTTTTTGCAACAGGTTTGGGCTTGAAACGTGCAAAACAACTTAGATGTCAAAAATAACTTTGGAAAACTAATAAAGTACGAGACACTATTAGAAATAAAGGCTTTCAAATTATAAAATAGCAACACGAAGTTCATGAATATGATAAATATATATCCACAAACACCGACTTACTAACCGTCCATCGAAGTTATCCTTCTAGCTACAGCTCTTTGTGTGTGTGTGTGTGTGTGTGTGTGTGTGTGTGTGTGTGTGTGTGTGTTAAAGAGAGAGCAAACTATACACAGTATGTCCCTCCCTCGTAAGTGTTGTTTCTGTTTTTTTGGTGTGTCCTGCAACACGATTCATTGCCGCTCCCCTTAACATATACTACACCGGTCATGCAAACAAGTATTGTCCAGAAAATAGTTGTCTCCCAGCGAGTTTACACCGAGGCATGCTTCCGGTTTGTTTGACATAAACAAAGATCATTGCTCTTTTGCTCTTTATATCTCTTCTTTGTTTATCTCTCTCTCTTTTCCTCCCCACCCCTTGCACTCGGTTCTCATTCACTAATGGCAGCAAATCTTCGACATAGACATCTCCCTTTTCCGTCGTCCTCCAGACATGAAGTAGTTTTGTAACCGTATTCCATTGTGTTCTCTTGACTCTAATTAGTTCAACAATTGTTACCACTTGCTGCTAACATTGTTTTGCGTATTCTAGCCCTGGCTATCCCTCTTATATTTTTCTTCTTATTCTTATTTCAATTTTTTAGCTTCCATTCAAACTCTGCACTAGTTTCTTTTGTTAATTTTCCATCTTTCATTTCATCTCATTCATTATATCCACTTCTATTTTAGGATTTAACTCCGAATATTCACAAGTTCATTCGAGTACATTAATGATCTGGTTTAGATGCATGTGTACTCTCTCTCTCTCTCTCTCTCTCTCTCTCTCTCTCTCTCTCTCTCTCTCTCTCTCTCTCTCTGCTTTGTATATGTGTGCGGGCGCGCACGTGTTTGGATGTGTGTGTTTGTGTGTGTATATGAGTGGTTGTTTAAGAATAATAAATTTGTACTCTACACAAATATAGAGTAACCCATGAGATTAATGTAAAATTGTTTGTTATAACTGAATATAAAAACATGGATACACATATACACACGCACTCACACACGCAAATATATGTGTGTGTGTGTATATATATATATATATATATGTGTGTGTGTGTGTGCGCGTGTGTGTGTGTGTGTGTGTTTGTATGTGTGTGTGTGTGTGTGTGTGTGTGTGTGTGTGTCTATAGGCGCAGGCGTGACTGTGTTGTAAGAAGCTTACTCCCCAACCATATTGTTCCGGGTTCAGTGGCACCTTGAGCAAGCGTCTTCTGCTATAGCCTCGGGCGAACAAACGCATTGTGTGGATTTAGAAGACGAAAACTGAAAGAAGTCCGTCGTATGTATGTATGCATGTACGT
>NC_068997.1:34343565-34347459 GCF_001194135.2 Octopus bimaculoides
TATATGTATATATATATGTATGTGTGTATGTATATATACACACACAAACAAGTATATATAATATTCTCTCCCAGTGTTTTGGGGTTCATTTTTGCGATCAGTTGAAGGATCTTCCATTTGAATTAGCATACGAAAATGGTTGAGTATTCCACAGATTCGTCTACCTTAAAGTGGTTCCAAAATAGGATCAGCTTAACATATAGTTAGGAGGCTCTATCTCTGAATAAAGGAAACAGTCAATCTGATGCGCTTCTACACTGGTTCATTGATTATACTGGCTCGTTCGACCAAGTTTTGCTTGACGGGCTTTAAAAAAATAAGTCCTGAGGTTGGTATGCTCGACTAAAACCCTCCAAGGCAGTGGCCCAGCACGGCCGCAGTCAACTGACTGAAACGAATAAAAGATATATATGTATATCACGGAACCGACCAGACTATCAGATTTTGTTACACATCGCTGGTCATAATGCGCTTTTGCATTGTCTTTGCCTTCAAATGACGTCACCCCGCTGGCTAAGAGAGCAGGCCAATAATCACTCCCTCATCGAAGGGGAACTGGAGCGATACGAAATGAAGTGTTTTGTTCAAGAACACAACTCGCCGCCTAGTCAGTGAATCGAACCCACGTCTAAGCGATCGTGAGTGTAACAGCCTAACCACTTGGCTACGCTCCTTCACTATATATATAATGCATATGCGTGTGTTCGTATGTGCGTACGTTAAATATGTTCTCATGCAAACACAACTCCGCTCACCTTCCATCTTAAGCTGATCCTATTTTGGAATCACTTTAAGGTAGACGAATCTGTGTGTGTGTGCGCGCACACACACACACACACACACACACATACACACACACACACATACACACACACATATCCAAACACATACATACATGCATACATATATCTATACACACACATGCACTCAAGTAAAGATATTTTTTTTATTTTCCCACAAGTCATTTATGTGTATGTTATGGGAGAATCTTGAACACCACCACGTGACTGAAGGTGCTCTAACCGATTACAGTAAATAAGAACAGAGTGAACTGTCGTGGGGATAGTTGATGGTGTTACTTCGACCGTGTTGGTTTATTCTCTTAGTTCGACATGTATTGGTTTAACAGTCGGTAGTTGAACAGTGAATACCGAGTATCATACCTACGTTCGAGAGGTAAGGGGTGCGTTTTGTGTTAGCATATATTTCTTCAGACTTTCATTTTCTAGATGAAGAAACTGGCAATTATATTCTTAATAGTCGCGTTTATATTAGTGAAATTCAACGTTCATTGGAACGAGGTTGATACAGGTAATATACTCATCTTCTGATTTAAAATTTTATCCGCTGTTCCTAAGTTTCTTTGACCAGCCACTAACACCTTTTAGCGTGTTACAAGACTACTGCATTTATTTTTTGGAGTGTGTATTTTTCTATTAATAAAGCTTACGTTACTTATCGTGTTTTTATGGAATTCTGTGTAAGATGGTTGTGTTATCAACTTAGTGTTTTCTATCTATTTCTGTTTTGCGTTCTGCGTTGTAATGTGTTGCAACGACTCCTTGCAAATGCATTGTCAGCCAGTGAGAAAGTGTCGTACTTGCCTGACCAATGTACCTGTTTTGGCCAAGTAGTTCCCTATTTATTGTTTACATTGTAAATTGTATGCTTAGTGGTTTGCATGTTTCTTGTTTCATATTGATGTGGAGATTTTTCAGACACCGCTAACAACTTCAAATACATTAAGAGAGTCTTTATGTGGTTGATTGTCCTGCAATCAAATTCCATCTTAACATCTAAAAGTAATGCATATTGAATGATATAATTCTTGAAATCCAAAGCCTGAAAGCAGTCAGGAGGCTCACTCTTTTGGAACACTTTTGATCAAATGGCTACTCACTCAGTAAAGGCCAGGGTTAAACCACAGAAACTAGTTTCTACAGAAGATTAATCATTAATTGTTGATGGATATAGGAATGTTACTGATCTGAACTAAACATAAAAGCTAATAAGGACAAACGGGAAATCTTTAATGAAAAACATTAAACTGTAACACATTAATTTACTCTTTCACTAATTCAGTCATTTGCCTGGCCTGACAGCACTTAGGACGTTTGCTTACTAATGTCAATCTCCGATAAATGCGCCTAAGGAATTAATGGCGGAGTTGAATCAGACAGATTAGTCCAGCAACCAGGAACATAAGCACCACATTACATATATTCTAACATTTCCGCCAATTTCGCCAATTTGCCGCTTGGGCTGGTAATAGATCTTATTAATTCAGAAAGATAGAAGGCAAAGTTGATTTAGTTCAGAGGAAGAGCGAAGAGAAATGAAACAAATGTCGTAAAGTATTTTGTCTAAAACACACACATACATATACATACCCAGACATATGCACACGCATCTACATACACGTATGTGTATGAGTGTGTGAAAGACTACTTCAATTTGAACGCCACCCTTCCAGAAGTAATTTATGTGGACAATGGTGTTAAACAGCTATACCAGCACCAACATTTTTCTCCACGTATCTTGCAGTAGTTATTGTTAATGTGTTTAAATACGGTAATTTTGGCATTTATGAATTATATAGCACAACAGATAAACTGTTGAATCAGTATTGTTTCAAAGCTAATTTGCTGTGTACTGACGATTGTGTTCTTGTTCAATAGCGACAAGATATTAAAAAGATATAGCACATCTGCAGGATCTGTAACTTCTAGACTTACATGAAACCCTAAAATAACTTCTCTAAGGGACCAGACTTAATGTAGTGGATTCTTTTCTGTATCTTGGCAACAGATTTCTAGATTCTGAAATCAATTTGAGGATGAGAAGGCTTCAGTTGCGTTTGAAACTGGGGAAGAGGATTCTTTCAGAGAAAAATTTCTTTTAAATTAGAGCTATGTAGTTAGGGCTCACGGTAGACATACTGTCAAACATGTTAAGGCATATGTCTGCTATGAACAAATGGTTATGATTGAGATCTAGATGATGACATTCTTCTGTGTATGTATGCATGTATGTATGTATGTTTGTATGTATGTATGTATGTATGTATGTATGTATGTATGAGTATGTGTGTGTGTAGAGTGTTTGAAGTGGTGTACAGACATTGAATATTGAATAAAAGGAGGCCGTCAGAATCTTGGATGATTCTTTATTAGTACTTTCGTTCGTTAACCGAACACTTCAAGGCAAAAGTTTTGGTTTTAGTTTTTGTCTTGAAGATATCGATTAACGAACGAAAGCGCTAATCAAGAATTATCCCAAATTCTGACTGCCTCGTTTTTCTCAATATATATATATATATATATATATATATATATATATATGGCGGTGTCCCAGCATGGCCACAGCTCATGAGCTGAAACTAGATAAAATGAAATGAAATATATATTTGTTTATTTCTTATGAGCAGAATCGGCAAACAATTTTTTATAAACATGTTTTTCGGTCATTTTGTGATGAACAATGATGAAATTGTTGACGCCAAGAACATGTAGAAAGGCAGCTTAGATTAGGCGACAAACGTTGAAACATCTCCATGTAGAATGTGGAGGAGTTCATAGATAACTCTATCAATGTCTTCATTCCGAGGTACTAAAATAGCTCTCTCTGTGAATCATGCTGTTTTTGAAGTTATCTTGCAATGAGGCAAATACCTTTTCTTTAAGCTCGGCCAATGTAGACACCCTGTGCCCACATTGCAGTACATGCTGTTGCAGGGTTTTATTCAACGGTAAAGCGCCATTTCCAATTAGTAGAAGTTGATGAAAGAATTCCTCCACAGAGGTGAAAACGTCAGACACACATAGATGTCGCCAGCTCGCGTATCCCGTGGTATGACTGGTAATATTTAACAGAAATCCCCTGCGAGGACAACAG
>NC_068997.1:34347469-34350536 GCF_001194135.2 Octopus bimaculoides
GTGCATTTATCACAGAAAATATGTGTAGTTTAGAGAAGAACTTCCGCCGTCGGCGATCGTTTTCAAATATTACACATTTGGGCATCGCTGAAGTGAGTTTTCTTGGGCACGAATAGAGGCAGTTTTCTTTGCAGCCCTTGTTTATGGAGATAAATGACAATGTTTTCGTTTCGGTGGCATGGCTGAAAAGAGCGAACGATTAAAGAAAAATGTAAGATGGAAGACATAGCAATTTGAAGTTATGCATTGTATAATTTGATTTTTTAGTAACGAATGAAAAGATGTGGAAAAATACATATGTCAATTTGTATACCGCTATTTTGAGAAGAAGCGGTAAACTGTGAATGATTTGGCTGTGTTATGTCTTGATAAGCGTAATGCATTCTGTTAGCCGATATATAGTGGAGTGGATTACTGGTGCAATGGAAGTTATTGTTTGCCCAGAAGGGAAGTGGGGGAGGTGCAATTTGCATGAAAGTGATTTATGTTCTTAAGAAGGATCACAAACTATGTACTGTTTCATGGCATAAATAGGGGTTAATATGATTTTGGCCAGAAATCTTGTTTTCAAAATTATAATCTCCCCCCTCCCCGCCGAAATTTCCTAATTTTTAACTGTTTTTCGCATTTTGTTTTTATGCACGAAGAAATATACAGAGATTACGAATGTGGGAAATATAATTTGTTTTTGAAAATTTAATTTTTCTGAAAGAGATACCTAATGCCCCTTCACCCACCTCGGCCACATATCAGCTACCCGCTTTCGCGCGAAATGCAAATCTCCTGTATAGAAAACATAGAGATGTGAGTAAATTGAGGGAAGAAATAAGCGTGGGTGTTTGAGGGGGTACGAAAATATCATCACAGACATGCTAGAAACAACAGGTAAAGGAAGGGTTTCTAAGATAACTTCCTTGTAGGTTTAAATGGAAGATCAGGTTTTGAAATACGCTCCTCACAAGCAAGAATGACAGAAAAGAGAAAGGTGATTTCCATAGGATTTGAGCTGTAATTTAGCGGACAGCAAAAAATAACATAATTCATACAGAACTCTGTGTGTGTGTGTGTGTGTGTGTGTGTGTGTGTGTGTGTGTGTGTGTGTGTGTGTGTGTGTATGTGTGTGTGTGTTTGTGTGTGTGTGTGTGTGTGTGTGCGTGTGTGTGGGTGTGTGTGTGTGCCAAAAGAAGTTATTTTTGCATATCTTTCTTAATTCCAAAAGAAGGAAATGTAGTGAAGTTGTAATATGTTAACAGCAGAAGGCCTCCATACATTACAATGAGAAATTGAAAGAGAAAGATAATGCCTAATTCTATTGCACGCGTGAAACATGGAACGAAAGTGAAAATGACCTTAAAATTGTACAACGTGACCTCATATTCTGGGACCCTGAACGTCTCCTTCTCTCCGTCTTTCAACTTCTCCTACAGAAGCTTGTTTTCTGTCTCTGTTTCTTTCTCTTGTCTCTCTATCTTTTTTCTCATACTGCGTTTCACTCTGTCATTCCGTAAAATAAGATGTATGTACGTGTATATGAAATGGACGTCTGTATGCGTGCGAGAGAGAGAGATAGAATGAGTGAGTGAAGGTGTGTGTTGTAATGATGTCTTTTAAGGTACACACTCGTATAGAAAATGTGACGTCATCATCGTCGTCGTCGTATAAAATGCTTACGATAGTTGAGTTATGAAAAAGATTATAATTTAAAATTTTTGTAATGGAAATATCTTTAGTTGGTAGCAGAAACAGTACTGTATCTTTTGATACCCCATACATCAAAATCGGCAACTCGGTTTTGGAATGCATAAGTAACATACGCACATACACACACATACAAACTCTCTCTTATATATACATATATATGTTATATTGGGTTGGCAACTAAGTTCCCGCCGTTTTTTTTTAAAGTTTGGAATTAATTGCGCTTTTAAATTTTGGAATCTATTTTTTTTTGAGAATTCTATTTTTGGATCTATCTTTTTTCTAGTTAATTTTAGTTAATTTTTGTTTATTTTTAGATCATTAAAAAGGAATGTCAAATTAAGAAAAACCCTCCTTCTTTTTCCTTTAAATTAAGGTTCTAAGACTGCAAAAGCTGCTCGCGACATTTGTGCTGTGTATGGAGAGTGTGCCATAGCTGAAAGAACCGCTCGTGATTGGTATACCAAGTCCAAAAATGGAAATTTTGACCTCAAAGACGCACCTCGTTCTGGCCGCCCAGTTGAGTTCGATCAAGAGCGATTAAACCAACTTTTGCTCGAACATTCTTGTCACACAAGGGAACTGGCAGAGAAAATGGAATGCGCCCACACTGCTATAGAGAAGCATCTTCACTCGATAGGAAAGGTTCAGAAGTATGGAGCATGGGTTCCGCATGCTTTAAGTGACAACAACAAAAATCAACGAGCCACAATCTCCGCTGGTTTGCTTGCTCGTCAACGCTCAACTCATGGACACAAGCAATGATTTCTTTGCGAATCGTTACTGGCGACAAAAAATGGTGCCTGTACATAAATATGAAGCAGTGAAAGGAATGGCTTAGCCTCGGTAAACAAGCGACACCGCGCGTGAAACAAGATTTTCATCCGCGTAAAACGATGTGCGTATGCTGGGACTGGAAAGGGATTATCCATTACGAATTGCTTGAACAGAACCAAATGGTCAACGCAGAACTCCATGTTCAACAGATGGAACGACTCAACACGGCTATTCAATAGAAAGGTCCTAATCGTCAGCATGGAGTTCTGCTGCACGACAACGCCCACCCTCATATCGCCAATATGACCAACGAAGTCATTCAAACGCATGGCTGGGAAATGCTGCCACACCCGCCGTACTCTCCTGATTTGGCACCAACGGATTTCCACCTCTTTCGATCTCTTTCAAATGTTATGCACGGAGTTTCGTTCAATACTGATGCAGAATTGAGAGATTGGTTGGATCAGTTTTTCGAGTCGAAATCGGGTGATTTCTACCAACGCGGTATTGACAATCTTGTTGAACGATGGGAAGAAATTGTAAACAAGTGTGAATACATTGTTGATTAATTAGATTAATTGCCAACCTAATA
>NC_068997.1:34350658-34358277 GCF_001194135.2 Octopus bimaculoides
GACGATATCGCACGAGGAGTTTTTAGGCGGGCAATTTAAACTAGTCGTGTGCATACGTGCATATATATGTATGTATACGTTCGTATATGTAAGTATATCGTATGTTGTATATATATATATATTTGTATTTATGTGCTTTTCTGTGTATATTCCACTGATGAGGCAAAACGTTTCTTATGCAGACCCAGAAATTTGGGATCTGGAATAATCCAGTAATTTTTGCTAGTTTATTTTGTCTCTTCGTCTTCTCTCCTGGTGCTATATGAACATTTATTGTGGTTTTAGAGTCAAGCTTTGATTGCTATTTCCAGCTGGGTGGTATCTCTTAGATACTCTAAATTATAATTTTAAATAATTATTACCTTTGATGGTTTTTATTCCCATGCTGGCCACTTGATAAAATCGATATTTTAAATATTGATCTTATCCTCATTTATATAAATATATATACTAGTATGAAGTATGAAGAATATATATGAAGTAAAAGCAGCTCTAGTATAATAACTATTGTTAAATACATATATTAATATATATGCTTTATGTATTTTCCGGTGGCTGCAATTGCGTTGCAGAGTATATAACTCTCATGTCGCCGGTGTTATAGCACCTTAGAGCCATAGACAGGCGAGATAACTCACCCCCAATCCCATTTGGGAGTGACAGTTATATAAATCGTTGGACTGGCTAGCTGACTCGCCTTCAACCCAGGCGGGTATGTGGTGTTGATAAGCCACGAAAATAGAGAAATATCGATGTCCATCATTCCCAAATGGAATTGAGGGTAAGTTATCCCGCTTCTCCATTGCTCGAAGGTGTTTTAAAACACCAGCAACATGAGTTATATACTTCGCTAAACCATTGCAGCCACCGGAAAATACACAAAGCATTTACATTAGTATATGTATTTAACAATACACACACACACACACGCGCGCACACACACACACACACACACACACACACACACACACACACACACACACACACACACACACACACACACACACACACACAAATATATATATATATCTTCAAAGAGGATTTGTGTCCTTTTGTGCTTCTTAATTGCCAATTGTACTTCTGTCTTTTTGTCCCTGACCTCTCAGCTGACTATTCAATCCTGCTGAAGATGTGTATGGTTTTCAACTGGTTAGGTCTGCATACATCGCAAACTTAACTTTTCAATCCCTACAGAATGACGATTGGGCTAACTATAAAGTGATAAGCGTTTGTCCAACATGCGTACCAACTTCTGAGTTTTCACGATTAGTACCTAGTGATGAAGTCGAAGCGGGATGACCAATAATGACGTGAAACTGCAGGTCATACTTCGGAGAGTACTTCTCCAAAGAGGATACAGTGACAGTATGATTGTAGGTGTGTATGAGTCAACCGACTGAAGTGGAAATCAAGGGATTGTTTTGAAACTCTAGTAACAACATGCTTGGAAATACTTTATATGTAGATATTTGTTTTTATGTTGGTAAAACTCGGATTTATTTTGAGCGATATCCAACTTGCTGTCTGCGATTCGATGTCAAGAAGTTAGGTGACTGTTGCAGAAAGGCCTGGATATAGAGGAAAGGCGATATTTTAGCTTCTGTAGATCAGTTGGTGATTGAAAATGAACTGTGTCCATGGTAATTTGTGCCTCGGAGGATTGGGCAAGCAGGTTTCTTTACGTGCCTGAAATCTTTTATGGGGATTGGATAGGTTTGCCAAGCATTGAAAGTAATAAAAGTAAGCTATTTAGGAGGGGTAGCTCTAGAAGAGTGTTTCTAAACGTGTTATGAAAGATACATATACTGAATATCTCCTAAAGAATATTGGGGATACTTACTTAGATATGAAAGAAGTTTGAATTAGGTTATCTGGAAAGAGAACGAAAGAAAAAAACTCAAGTATGTTATGATGGTAAGATAAGATCATTGCAACTGAATCTGTTTGGATCTTTTTCCTGTCTTTCATCAATTTATTCATTAATTCAGACTCCCATTTTCCTTTCTTTTAATTCTTCCAAACTTTCTATCAATATTTACACGTTTTCTATAACACTTCCTTCTTTCCTTCTTTCAGTTTGAGCTTCTCTGCATCCTTCAATTAAACTTTTTTCTTCTTTTTTTCATTATTTTTTCCTTTAATTCATTTCTCCTCGTCTTCCTTTTCATCCTTTCCACTCATCCGTCTTCAATTTCATTTCTTCCTTTTCTCTTCAAATATTTGTTTCGCTTATTCTTCATTTTCTTTTATTTTTATTATCTTTTCTTATTTTTCACTCTTTATTTGTTTCTTTGTTTTTCTTTGTATTTTATTTGTTTGTTTCTATATTTCTTTCTTTCTCTCTTTCATATTCAACGTAACAAATTAGGTTGCAATACGTTTGAGGCTCAGTTTTCAAGCCCTCGTGAGATATTGTTTTTACTGAATAGAATGCTAGTCTGTCGCTATATATGGTTATGGAAGGATTTCAGGTTAATCAAAGACTTACTCTAGGGTACATGTGGTATCTATTTATAGAGTTTTGCAAAGATGATAGTTTTAAATAAATTTACAGTAATGTTTCTGGGAAGTAATTCGTATCCCGTTGTCGGCCGAGATGTGCCTTGAACAAGACAACTAACACTAATTCTTAACGTTTCATATGTGTAAGATATATCTTCAGTGCGCATGCACAGAAGAGCTTTGACGTATAAGAATATCTTTATAAAAATCCTAATCTCTTCACTACCTCTTGCTCATCTGTTTGGGATACAGGATGTACTGTTTCATTTGCTGGGATACACGATGTACTGTTTCATTTGCTAATACAGTGCGATTACCCATTAAGGTTTCATTGTACCTCCTCTGTCATTGCTAGCTCATATTTCTATACTTCATCATATTAACTGACAATTTCTTGTTATGGGATTCACTGTAGAGGCACAATGGTCCAGTGGAGGCGCAATGGCCCAGCAGTTAGGGCAGCGGACTCGCGGTCGTAGCATCGCGGTTTCGATTCCCAGACCGGGCGTTGAAAGTGTTTATTGAGCGAAAACATCTAAAGCTCCACCAGGCTCCGACAAGGGAAGGTGGCGAACCCTACTCTACTCTTTCACCACAATTTTCTCTCACTCTTACTTCCTGTTTCTGTTGTACCTGTATTTCAAAGGGCCAGCCTTGTCACACTCTGTGTCACGCTGAATCGCCCAGAGAACTACGTTAAAGGCACACGTGTCTGTGGAGTGCCCAGCCACTTTCACGTTAATTTCACGAGCAAACTATTCCGTTGATCGGATCAACTGGAACCCTCGTCGTCGTAACCGACGGAGTGCCACGATGAGATTCATTATGATGTACCCTAGAAGCATGTATTTGATGGTAGGTAATCCTAATCTTGAAACCACAAGATTTGATTGACTGTATGTGTAAGTAAGAAGTGGTACTATGTCATGCAAGGTTTGTCGTTTGTGTCGCCTTTCATCATGTTTGTCTTCTATTCTTACAACTGCTGCATGTTTGATTGGCAACCCCCCCCACCAGATATTATATTTGATAACACCATTTTTCAAATATTTGATTTTAATGTGGTACATCTTCAGGAAACTTTCAACTGAATCGGGAAGCACTTCTTTTGAATTCTTACCAGTTACTGAGCTGTGAATCTTTTTTGAAAGCGTTTGTAACTCTGAAGTACTTCATTATTCGCTATGATTGGTATGGCTGATCTCATAGTTGTTGAGAGTAAACATTAATATTTGTATGCATATGTGAAAACGCTACTTCGTTGCCTGCCGGATATAAGCGCTTTGGATCTTATCTTGTAATTTCCAATCAGCATTGTTGTTCTATGAAAGACAATGACCGGATAATTTATAGGTGAAACTATTGCTAGTGTGTTATGGTTAAGAATGAAATCAAGCAAAATAAAGACAAGTATTTCACTGATAACCTATGTCTGTCAGAGAAATCATCCTCAACTGCAAAGGTGATTCTAAATTACATCTCTTCCAGATGTAGGCCATAAGAGCGCAGCCCATCACCATAGGACCTTTCCCTAGAAATATTTGCAATTGTTGAAAGCTTCTTGTATTTAAAATCATCATCGCTACAAAACTCTGTAAATTTCCATAACTATGATCTAGTTGATAACATCAGTTAAAGGGGTAATGCGAGCGTAAACCACTCTCAAACCGCCACACACTTGGATAGGCTCCACAAATGCCCACTTTAAAGATTACCATTCAAGTGACGAAAATATCCATGGTAGGCTAGGATATTGATTTTAACACTTTTTCTGGAATCGCTATTACCCATATCGAAGCTACAAAGTTATTCTAAACGTACATCTGTATTGCGCAACATCCCCGAAATTTTAGGAAACAGATTTTTGCTCTTGATCTCGCTGATGTGTTCTCCTGCAGAAGTTGGTTAATTAATTCTACGATTCTCGTGCAACAGTATTGTCAGTATTTGAAAAATTAGATATTGTTTTAAAAGAGTGCACCTTAGAAAGGTTGACGGAAATTTTAGTACTTGGCAAGTAGAAGCTGAAATACCAAGGTACTGAAATTAGTGCATGTGGTATCAATACTGTCCATTATTGGACATAAGACTCGAATGCCTATCTTACTTTTAAGATATTCGTTAATGTTGAATAAAGTTTAACCATATCTACCACCCGAATATTGGAATAACATCTGTGTATTTTAGGCGACTTCTACACATAATTGTGTCCCCCCACCCATTCAACAACTAGAGGCTCAACACAAGGCAGTTTCACCTCGTTTGGTTTGAGAAATCCGAGGCCAAGAATGATTTTTCGAGAATTGTGTAGGAAAATACTGATTGAGTAGGGTTTCAAAATACCTGTCATACACAGCTTATACAAATCCCACAGACAAGTGTTAATGTTCGAGGCTACTGCCTAATATTTCTGCGGTAAGATTCTAGATGCAACATTGTTATCATGTGTATCTTATACATTTATCTCGTAATAAGTTCATGTTTTCAAGTCAGTTTCGGTCCTTTCTAAATTTGTAATCAATAAAGTGGATCATAGATCACTGAGCTAATTGAGGCCAATTTTCTAATCTAGCGAGTCTTTCGGACATAGAAGAGACTCATTCGCAATTATTTTGCTTTCAGTAACATACACACTCTCGATAAATCATTTATGACCTCAGATTTATCAAAACAAAGTGAAACTGCTTTTTTTACTGAGCCTCTAGTTGTTGAACACATTTGTGGCCTTGGTAATTTACATAATTTTCTCAATGATGAACTATGAGAAATTACTCAGAGTGGCTAGAGGAATGTAGTCAAATAACGTACACAAACAATGATATATCAACTACCGTACAATGTAAATTCTTGATTCATAAAACTTATCTCCGTCCCTAAAGAATGTGACATAATTACGAAATGGCAATTAAAGGCCAACTCCATTTGAAAATTCTCTAGAAAAAGACGGGGTTTACCCATACATTACTACCATAATAGTGTAAGGGCCTACCATGTTGAGATTTTGCGAAAGAAGTAGATTGGATATGAAGTTCAGTGGAACACCTTCCGTGTTCACCATACTTAAAGTATGGAGATACTTATAAGATTAACTTTACGGTACAAAATTGAAAACAATCGACGAACTGAGAACAGACATTGAACGAAAATGTACACAAGTACCCAACGAAATGTTTCACGATGTTTGCGATTCCATTGCTTCGAGTAATCGACAGCATCTGGACCAGAACGGTCATTATTTTGAAAACAGGCTTCATAAAAAATCTGAATTCCGTCTGTAGACTCTATTAAATTTTTTGAAATAAAATATATTTTAATAAACTCTAACTTTATAATCATTCGATGAGTGTATATATTTTTGGGACAGCTACTTTCACCTCTGTATTGTATATGCCTAAGTACTTTCGTTACTGGAGAAAGGGTCAGACAAGTGACCTGCTGATGAAAGCTACTGAGCCAGAATCATGTGTCTATGACTCTTCTCTCATCCCAGACAATAAACTTGTCGTTTTCCTTTGAAGAATTCTTTAATTTAGAGATACTCTCTCCTTCTCAAGTGGGGCTAGTCTTAATTACATAATGGTAATTATGACACATCCTATTTAGGTGGATATAATTTTGATAAGAAGTTTTCTTGTACAGTATTTGTCTGTATATTTATGAGTGTGTATGTGTGTGTGCGCGCGCATGTGCATGTGACTGTCCCACAATTTCTTGATTTCTTCATCTACAGTGTCATTTGTTTTTGTCTTTATTTGCTTTTTATGTGATGCTGAAGTGACATACATTGATATATAATTGACAAAGATGACGGCGTTGACGACGACAACCAAGAGGAGGAGGATAGCACAAAAGTGGTAAATTGGAAGATGTTACTGTCCACAGTTTCTGCGGTATCACTCGGTAACACAAAGAAGATCAAACATCATCACGTCAGCTGTTGATTTTCACCACCATCTAAACAACGCACACCTTCATCACCTTTACTGTTTTCGCTTCATCGCCTTCATATTATTAGTCACTTATTCTGTTTTAATCATCACCATCATAATGCTGGTGATCATCGTCAAGTCTTTTCTTGGCTTTTTTGTCGCCGTTCACATTTCCATCTTTTTTTTTTTTTTCGTCTCTCTACTTCTCATTCCCCACGTCTGCTTTGCAAGATCTACTTCTTTTCCACTCTTCCGTATCACCTTCCAACTCCTTTTACCCTCCCACTTCACAAATAATCACATTGTACAGGACAGTTGTAAAATACAGGTGTGTTATTAAAATTAAATGACTATCATTACTGTAAAAATATTAACGACAGCATAGCAACACATGTACTACAGATTCTAATAGTACAACTGTTGTTGTTGTCGTTGTTATTGTCATTGTTATTGTAGTTGTTGTCACCGTTGTTCTACTGATAGTAATGATGATGATATTAGAAGATTGAAGTGTGATGGTGGTAGAGGGGAGTTATTTGAGGCACGACAAGGTGGTGCTACATAATGTGATGATAGTGGTAGAGCTATGATATTGTAGTGATGGTATTGTGGTGGTGGTGGTGGTGGTGGCGGTGGTGGCGGCAGCTGGGCTAGTAGTGGTAGCGGTGGTGATAATGTCAGCAGCATTGTTAATGGTAATGTTATGATGTTTATCACCAGTAAAGAAAGAAGTCGTTAAAACGTTCTGTCTGCTGAGAATTGCATGGGATAGTTAGCCATGCCAAACTGGACAATACCTTTTGGAGTCTCTAAAGAAAGAGTTGAAGTGTCACACTTTCTCATCATTCGGCATTGTAGGTGCAGAATAGGATGACCACCTCAATAATAGATAAGAACAATCAACATTGTTATGTGTGTGTATGATGTGTATATGTATATGTATATGCTGGTATAAGCGAATGTGAATGTGTTTCTCTCCTATACATAGCTACATTTAAATCCGTCATACATACATAAACACACACATATATATTATATATATCGTATACAGATGTACATATATCCATACATTATATATACATATATATATACCATATATATTATTTATATTATATATATATATATATATATATGTAAGTATATATATAATAAATATATATGTATATATATATATATATATATATATAT
>NC_068997.1:34358797-34359444 GCF_001194135.2 Octopus bimaculoides
TATATATATATATATATATATATATATATATATATATATATGTGTGTGTGTGTGTGTGTGTGTGTATGTGTGTGTGTCAACTAAATTACTAACTCATGACTGGTGTCCACAAACAATAGGTAGGTTCGTTGACCCTACTCCAGTTATAAAAGTAACCCACTATTCCCTGTGCTTGGTCTTCCCCCACCGCACTCTCATGCCTGCAAGCCTCGCCTGACTGAGCAAAATCTGTGTAATCTCCTAAGATGGAATTAGACTAAGCTTACTCACCTAAACGGTCCATCACTGTCAATAATGAGCGTCTCGCAAAGTTGTCTTTTTTTTTCGCATTTAACTCACCTACTACCCC
This sequence comes from Octopus bimaculoides, assembly GCF_001194135.2. Taxonomy (NCBI): domain Eukaryota; kingdom Metazoa; phylum Mollusca; class Cephalopoda; order Octopoda; family Octopodidae; genus Octopus; species Octopus bimaculoides. Next base: position 34,359,147 of record NC_068997.1, read on the forward strand.
ACCACATAAACACTAATACATATACTCATACACATATACACACCTGTATGTATGTATATATGTATGTATGTATGCATGTATGTATGCATATATGCATGTACATAATATATATGTATGTGTGTATAAATGCATGTATGTATATACGAATATATATATATGCATGTATGTAGGTAGGTATGCATGTATGTATGCATGTATGTATATACATGTATATATGTATATGCATGTAGTATGTATGTGTATGTATGTGTATACATACATACATACATATATATATATATATATATATATATATATA
>NC_068997.1:34359707-34365042 GCF_001194135.2 Octopus bimaculoides
ATATATATATATATATATATATATATATATATATATGTATATGCATGTATATGTTTGTGTGTCTGTGTTTGTTCCCGAATCATCGCATGACAACCGATGTTGGTGTGTCTAAGTCCCCGTTACTTAGCAGTTCAGCAAAAGAGACCGATAGAATAAGTACGAGGCTTACAAAGAATAAGTCATAAGATCGATTTGTTCGACTAAAGGCGGTGCTCCAGCATGGCTGCTGTGAAATGACTGAAACAAAAAGAAGAATAAAAGAATATGTGTAGATACCTCATGAGAAACAGTAATGGATGAATACCAACAAAACGCCAAAAAATAGAATGCAGTTAACCGATGATATCGTCTTCTTCTGGAAAGAAGGTTCTTGAATTTTCTACATTATTTTACTCCTAACTTATTCATTAGATTCCAAATATCGAGTCTATCCATTTGCAGCGTAGCAGTAACCGTAAATCTAATTATAATTAGCAAAATATACTCACATGCGTACGTATATAAACATACGAAACACGCACGCGCACACATGTTATACATAGACATGCACACACACGCATTCACACACACACACACACACACACACACACACACACACACACACACACACACACACACACACACACTCACACACACTCACACACACATGCACACACTCTATAAATGCATACTCACCCGCACACTCATACACGCGTGCATGTTGCAAAGATAATCTTTGTTAATTGAAATTTCCATTTCACTATATTTAATCTGAAGTCTCCCGTTGTTAAACGACGCAGGAGAGTTAGGCAATTTCTTGCCGAATGTGTGCTTTTGCTCGCTGTGTCACTGAGTTATTTGCTTGAGCCGCCTAAAATTCTTGTGTTTTTTGCTGGTTCTCTTAATTCAACCCCGCTTAGTGGTTGACGTTTTGCGGAACCTAGAAGGTTCGCCCCATTGGGAGCAACTACCAACAATAGGTTTGATGAACAGACCGACTTACTTCAATAATCAACCTGCCGACGTTAATATTGAATTCAAACCAATGGAAAACAGCGTCCACTTACCAGAAGTGTACGATGAAGCTTTCCCGCCTCTCACTCATGAAGAGAGAGAGAGAGAGAGAGAGAGTGAGAGGAGGAGGAAAACCCAGTTGATACAAAAAAAAACTACAAGTTCGAATTCTACCACCAGCCAAGAAAATGACTTAAAACCGAACATTCATGGGTCGACGTACTTCAAAAATAAAAAGAGGGAAGGTCCCACCAGAAATCGACGTAGTGTCGCTTGTGACGGCTGTCTTACTTGATCTGGGAAGCAGTATTTCTATACTGCAAGTCACAAAGCTGCACCAACAAAACTGATGGGGTCAAGGCCTGGAAAATATAATCTAGGCCACCCAACAAGACGTAGAATTAATTCCAGACCCGGTGAAATTACCAGATGGTACAGCTCTCCGAGTCGTGGTGGAGGGACGAAGGTTTAGATGCTACAAATGTAAGCAAAAGAGCCACATCAGAAGCTCCTGCAGCAATGGGCCACCCTCCACCAAATGAGCCTCTACAAAACCAGGCCGAGGCAAATGACACTAAAACTATCCCTGCACCACCAACAAGGTCTACCCCAGATGCTAAAGCAAAAAATTCTCCCGATGGAGACCGATAGAATAAGTACTAGGCTTCCCTTCCAGAGAATAAGTCCTGGGGTCGATTTGCTCGACTAAAGGCGGTGCTCCAGCATGGCCACAGTCACATGACTGAAACAAGTAAAGAGTAATGGGGAAACCTCCAAACAAAGCCTCTCACCAACCTCTAACAACAATACTACAGAAGTACAAGACGACTCTACCAACAATACCATACACCAGGAATGGAAAGAAGTTGCCAAGAAAAAGAAGGAAACGGAAAACACTTCCCCGAGCTCCTGCCGCTTCACAGTTACACACCACACCACAAGCAGACCTCTCACTCATACACTAGCACTGCACACATCTGACTCAGTCGTTAACACAACAGCAATAAATACTAATAATGCACATTTAACAGAATACACTAACATAAATCCCCGAATCACACCTTTCACCCCCGCCCAAATTCCAGCACACATAAAATTTATAAAAATTAACAGCCAAACATATATCGAACTTAAAGAAAAATTTCCGGAAGACATTGGAATTCTACAACTGCAGTATACAATGCACACACCGGGAAGGGGGGAATACACCTACCCCACCCCTGAAAAATCAAAGTAGGTGAACAATTTCTTTCCTCTCCCCTCATGGTTTTGTTCAAGCTTGGCAGTTTGAATATACGTGGTCTGGGATCATATTGGAAGCAACCACGCTTGCTAAACGATCTCAGGTCATGGGATTTGGATGTCATAGTCACCAGCGAAACCAGTCTGTCCGGGCCGCAAGCCCTCTTGCGTCTCTTCAATAGTTACGAGATCTACATATCTCCATGCCAGCCCAGAGGAAATGGGGGCACTGTGGTCTTATTCCGGAAAGGCTTGGATTTAGAAACCAAGACAATCTTTGTGGATCCAGAGGGTAAGCTGGTTGTCCTTAACGTGATGCATAGTAGGAGTAGTGTCTTCAGACTGGTTTCTGCCTATGCTCCAAACGACACAGAACAATGTGACTACTTCAAGCACCTAGAGGCCTTCCTTGGGTTGTCATGCACGTTAGTGTTAGTAGGTGACTTTAACACAATTCTAGATGCAAAGGCAGATTGTGTTTGCTCAACTTCAAATAAAAAATGGGACTCATGCCTTGTTAACCTACTCAGTCGCTTTCAGCTGCCTATCTCTACTATAATATACCAGACCAAAAGTGCAGTCACACGAGATGAGAGCAGAGCGATGAAACCGTTCTGTATGCAATCGTTCGGTGTCCTTTGATTTCGGACCTATGGGTTTATGTCGAACACATACTGTCATATTTGGGAGGAGCACAGTTGTCATTATAAAGTCCATTAGCAAGATTGTCCCACTGCCTTCCTTTAACCGAGAAAGGTAGGCAATTTTTCTCTGCTTATTAGCTACGGTGAAAGAGGTTGTGTGGTTGAAGCCAGTGAAATGTTTGAGGACGGGCAACCTCTGGCATTGGTTTAACCAACTATAACATCTATTGCCTGAAAAGGAAACTAAGGCTGGAGAGAGACAGAGAGAGAAAGAAAGAGAGAGAGTGTGTGTGTATCATTGCCGCCGCGCATATTTGTGACTTGATGGATGCAAATGACACACCGGTTACTTATGGATGTGTCTAATTTGAGCGCGAACCCTTATGTCTCACTTGTGAGAGGAGTGTAGCTCGTGGCTTGTGGGCTCTCTAATTCCAACACTGTATCTTGTTATTCTTATTTTATTGTAAACTTTTTCAATTTTCAACATGTATACACGTTACCTATTTTTAATTCATTCAATCATTTCTCTTTGTTGCCGTACCTGCGTACGAGCTCACCTTGTCCGTCCTGTATTGTCCCTTTATATGTAGCCCTTAGTGGCCAATAAAGAATAAAATTTCTTGCCGAACAATCACACAGATGATTTGTTTATAGTGATTTGTGTACACATTCTTTTCTACTCCAGGCACAAGACTCAAAATTTTTAGGGAGGGGGCTAGTCGATTGGATCGACCCCAGCACGCAGCTGGTACTTAATTTATCGACCCCGAAAGGCAAAGTTAACCCCAGCGGAATTTGAACTCAGAACGCAAAGACAGACGAAATACCGCTAAGCATTTCGGCCGGCGTGCTAACGTTTCTGCTAGCTCACTCCCGCCATCAAACCGACATTACCTCTGCAGGTGCACTATGAGCCACATGTCAGAGGATGAAATGATCACAACGCAACGCGCACGGTATGGGAATCGAACTTGCGATCTCACAATCATAAGTGCAACACCCGAGAACCACTATGTCTTTCGCCTTTATCTGAATATATATATATATATATATATATATGTATGTATATTTATTTATTTATTTATGCATTTCAGTCAAATGACTGTGGTCATGCTGGAGCACCACCGTGACTTTCTGTCTTTATGCTGTGCTCTCTTCACGTTCCTTACATGGCTCTTCTCCACCTGACAAAAGTCCAATCAAGAGTTTTGATGGCACATCTGGTGTAATTGAGAATATACTTTCTAATGCAAACACCAGAGACACACGACTACATAAACTAAAGGATACACGCATCACCAGGAATTACCCACCTTCACTAATTGACATATGCTTTCAACGTGCCCTTCAACTCAACATCCACGAACTCAGACATCCCAAATTAAAGAAGGATTTACAACCAAAAGCCCTACCGTACATCTCCACACACATCCCTCTCAACAATGAAGCGTTCGACACCATCCTTCAAAACATTCCTCTGCTAAAAAAGGACTACAAAATGAAATTAATCCTCCAAACACACACCATCATTAAAAGCAAGAGACAACCCAAATCTATGAAAAGTTTCCTAACATAAGCCCGAAAACGTTCAACAACAACACAGAAGCCGTCAGTAAAAAAATGCGGAAGACCCAACTGTGGGATATGCGTCAATTTAATTGAGAGATCAGAGTTCTCCTTCAAACAGGGACAACATTTCACAGTGAAAAGCAGCGCAACATGTGCTTCGGAGAACCTGATATACGCACTAACCTGCTCTGGGTGTCGAAAGCAATACTTAGGCCAAACAAAAACAGTCTACGTCAAAGGATGACTCTGCACAGATCCCAGATCAAAATTCCCCCAAACAGAAAAATAGCATTCAACCAACACATCGACATTTGCGCCAATAACAAAAATCCAAGCTTCAGAATTTTTCCCTTCTCCCAATTCAGGGACGATACAATCTGTAGCCAACGAATTAGTAAAGAGACTCTCTTTATTACAAAATGCAGACCCCTTTTGAACTCATCTACAACAAACGACATATCCACCTCGGCCTTAGAATAACACAAACACACATGCAAATATTAAAAATGATACACTCAAGTGATTCCCAAGAATTCATTAAAAAAACAGTCCAAATCACTGCTATAATCCATAACGAAACACTTTTAGGTTACTTAACCATTTAACATCCTACTACTATCATACCACCTGCATTCCTTTATTATTCTCCCTTCTCTTTCCCCTTCTTCTTCGTCCTCTTCCTCTCCGCCACTTCCTTCCTAACTTTAATACTATTACTGTTTACAATAACACCTATCAAATTTTATAAACAATGCATTCAAAAGAGATGTCTCAAGAATTCAATCACTACTACCATCCACAACAAGTCACTTTCAGGGTGCTTGACCATTTAACATCCTACTACTATCATGGCACTTCCTCCCCTCCTCCTCCTCCTCCTCCCC
>NC_068997.1:34365429-34366042 GCF_001194135.2 Octopus bimaculoides
TCCATACTTACAATTGAAAAAGTCTCAATGACTGAAACCGGGACTGAAATGTTTTTATAAAATTATTTTAGCATTTTCTACCTTGACTTCTTACCTAAGAAGACCCCTATAGAGAGATGGAGTGGATGGACCAGAGCCATACGGACCCCCGCTAATATTCATCAGGTAAAAAAAATGATCGCACATGCACTAGGAGCTAGTATAAAGGTTACCCTAAAAGGCCACACATTAACAACAAATTATATGCCCAGGACGAGGGAGCAGCCATCGGTGTTAGTATCGCCGGTGATGTGGCCAATCTCTTCATGGTATGGTGGAACAGAAGGCTTAAGGAACGCCTGACACAGAACTCCATACTCGTGAATATGTACTCTCGATATGTCGATGATATCAACTTAGTGGTAAAGACACCCCCACAAGAGAGTACCCCTGAAATAGAAATAGAAAATAATACCATGGAGAGCATCCAGCAAATAGCTAACTCCATCCACCAGAGTATTAAAGTTACGATAGACTACCCTACTAAACACCCTAACCATAGATTACCTGTATTAGATACCGAACTCTGGCTAGAAACTGAGAATAATAAAACCCGAATCCTCCATTCACACTA
>NC_068997.1:34367839-34368712 GCF_001194135.2 Octopus bimaculoides
CAGCTCAATTTCATTCGTTCTCAGTCGAAAGACACCTTTTGTTATATTCTTGTTGTTTGTATTTGTAATTGTGTACCATGTTCTCCGTTTTTGGTCTTTGTTGCCGTACACATTCGCTAACCTACAAAAAATCTAATGCTCTTAGCTTAGACTTTTTGGGGGGCAACCAGATCGAACTGTCTGAAGTGTAACTGCCCGAAACAGTAAGGACTTCTGGTAACTTGACTGAGGAAAGAAGGCCACGAATGACTGGTCTTTTTTTTCCCTATCCTTCTAATTGTTGTTTCTCCAGTCCGCCTTTTTATCGCCTATCTGTCCGAATGTTTTATTGTCCTCTATTGTGTTTTTCTGTTCCATTTTTATATTTATATATACACCAGCATGACCGCAGCCACTTGGCTGAAACACATAAATAAATAAATATAGCGGCGTACGTACACACTTGTGCTCACCTATATATACACATACATGCATACATAATACATACATACATACATACATGTGTGTGTGTGTGTATGTGTGTATGTGTATATATATATATATATAGATGTATATATATATATATATATGTATATATATATATATATATATAAAGAGGGAGAGAGAGAGAGAGAGAAGAAGAGAGACAGAGATGAGGGGAGAGAGCGATAGACAGAGAGATAGATAGATAAAGGCAATTTAATATAAGTAAAGAATATATGAAAAAATGATAAAAATCTGTAAACAGAGACTAATGACTCGCTACAGGAACAGTGTCAAATCTCATAGGTACTTCTATTCATAGTGACTTCGGAGTTTTGCCGATAGTCTGACGATGTCACTACAAGAGAAGTATGGAAGTCACAGTGACTAAAATTATGCGCGTGCGTATAT
>NC_068997.1:34372738-34373749 GCF_001194135.2 Octopus bimaculoides
ACGTAAAATACTGTCTATGTGATCTCAAATTTTAAAGCAAACACATAATTTTCTTATGGTTTCTTAAACATTCACTTGAACAAAACTGTACAAATCCAAATATATGGTACCCTAGGCATAACACCTACATGAACTTCTAACTTGTTGTCTCTTGAGGTCTCTGGGTGAGACTTGGATCCAACTTGTACAAATGCAAAACAAAAGTCAAACATAAAATAATAATAATAATAATAATAATAATAATAATAATAATAATAATAATAATAATAATAATAATAATAATAATAATAATGGTAATTTCTTTTATTGGCCAAAAGGGCCCAAGACATGGAAGGCAATATCGAAGGACGAGCTACAGCACAAAAAAATTACAAAAACATGTAGGGTTAACATCAGTCAAGGGGAGATACTACCACATTAAAGGATATTTCAGAGGATATATAATAGAAAGTAGAGAAATAAATAATAAATAAATAAATAGAAACCTCAATACCGGGGCAGTCCACTTAGGGTAAATCCCACACAAAAATCCTGGATTACTGTGCCGTCTCCAAGGCATAGAAAAGTTCTCTCTTCTATTTTCTATCCTCCTGCATAGAAAAGCATATTCAGAGTAGATCCATTCCGTCTCACCAGTCTTGTCACTGTCGACTACTTTTTTTATTGGCCACGAAAGGATGAAAGTCAAAGTCGACCACGGCGGAATTTGAACTCAGAATGCGAAGACAGACGATATGCCGCTAAGCATTTTGCCCGGCGTGCTAACGATTCTGCCAGCTCGCCGCTTTGAATATGATGATGTAAATGATGATGATGATGATGATGATGATGATGATGATGATGATGATGATGATGATGATGATAACAACAACAACAACAACAACAACAACAACAATAATAATAATAACAACAACAACAACAACAACAATAATAATAATAATAATAATAATAATAATAATAATAATAATAATAATAATAATGTTGGCATAGCTTCCAGTGTATATAGGTCCC
>NC_068997.1:34374371-34381634 GCF_001194135.2 Octopus bimaculoides
TCTTCTTCTTCTTCTTCTTCTTCTTCTTCTTCTTCTTCTTCTTCTTCTTCTTCTTCTTCTTCGTATTTATTAGGTAGTATGATTTCTTGTTTGTAATTGTCAGCTTCCTTAAATACTGAAAACAGTTTTTTGTTTTGCTCGTGTTTTGTGGCTGTTTGTATTAGTTTTCCTTGCTTCTGAAGTAAGTATTTTTGCAGTCCTATGGTGGTTATTTCATAACAGTTCTCCAGCTGTATAAGACCCCTACCACCTTCTGTACGTTGTATATAAAGTAGTCCAAGAAAATAGGACGAATGCTGCTGTTGATTAGTTCCGAGAGGCGATCGCCTCTAGCTAGCTATATGACGCACGAACCTGATTCCATAAACCTTCGAACAGGGGAAGTCACCAACTTCCCCTTTGCTGACTTGGTATCCACAGACCGGTTTCGGAGTAGCTGCCCCTTATTAATGTGGAGCAGCCGAGTCCAGCAGGGGTCGCTGTTGACATCTGTTCGAAGGTTTTACTTTAGAGAGATTTAGAAATTATAACATTTCTATTTTTGAAAATCAGTAAATGTGTTTCACTGAATATATAAACCTTCGAACAGAGGTCAACGGTGACCCCTGCTGGACTCGACTGCTCCACATTGATGAGTGGAAACCGGTCTGTGGATGCCAAGCCAGCAAAGGGAAGTTGATGACCTCCCCTGTTCGAAGTTTTATGGACGCAGGTTCGTGCGTCATATAGCTAGCTAGAGGCGATCGCCTCTCGGAGCTAATCAACAGCAGCATTCGTCCTATTTTATGGACTGCCACGTTAGTTTGGTAATAAATGTTAATATATAAAACACTTCGCTCATTATTATATTAGGGGATGGCTTCAAATTTTTGCCCGAGGCCAGCAACCTCGGGGTGGGGTAAGTCGATTTCATCAACCCCAATGCTTCACTGGTAGATATTTTATCGACTCCGAAAAGATGCAACGCAAAATCGATCTCGGTAGAATTTGAACTCAAAACGTAAAGTCAGAGGAAATGCCGTCAGGCATTTTGCCCGGTGCGCTAAAGATTCTGCCAGCTCGCCGACTAAACAAACAACAACAACAATGATAATAATTCTTTCTATTACAGTTACAATGCCTGAAATTTCTGTTGAGTGGGGCTAGTCGATTACATTGACTTCAGTGCTCGACTGGTACTTATTTTATTGATCCCCAGGAAGACGAAAAGGAAAGTCGATCTCGGCGGATTTGAACACAAAATGTAAATGCATATAAGCATTTTGTCCGACGCGCTAACGGTTCTGCCATTTCGTCTTATAATATTAATAATAATAATAATAATAATAATAATAATAATAATAATAATAATAATTCTTTCTACTGTAGGCACAGGACCTGAAATTTAAGGGAGGGAGATAGTCGATTACATCGACTCCAGTTTTTCACTGGTACATAATTTATCGACCCCGGAAGGGTGAAAGGCAAAGTCAAATTCAGTGGAATCTGAGATCAGAACGTAGCGATGAGTGAAATACCATTTAAGCATTTCGTCTGGCGTGCTAACGATTCTGCCAGCTGACCACCTTAATAATAATAATAATAATAATAATAATAATAATAATAATAATAATAATAATAATAAACCTTTCTTTATAATAAAGAAAGGCTACAAGGGCCGACAAAAGTAAGATTTGGACATTTGCTCAAAGTAGACCCGTTGACACCGACCATCTTCACCACATTCACCCAACTTTTAACAAAATTGCTGGAAGTCAGCACTTCTTTCTCAATCCTCACTTTCCTTTTCAGATTGATGAGGGGTAGGCCAAAGAGAAAAGTATTAGTCATCAGCCCTTTTAATCTAGACCACTCTGCAACCTCTTTCGCTACAGTCACAAAACAGATGAAAATTGCCTTCCCTTGCTAATGGAAGGCGGTGGGACAATCTTCATGATAGAATCAGCCGACACGCGGACACGTCCTACACGTGACAGCAAGTGTTCGACATAAACCCATATATCAGACTGGTGAGTTAAAATTCATCAACGCCTAGAGTCTCCCTAAGAACGTCGTCATTTCCTTTCACCACTAACCCTCTATACAATGCTCTAGTTCTCCAGTTGGAGGTCCAGTCCGAAACAGACCCCGAGCATTTTTACAGGCCCGACCGTCCAACGTCCTACAATGCTGTCGGGCGACATGGATCTGCCTTTCTAGGTGCCGAGCTGCAGGCCTGCCGTCTTTTCCGGATTAATCTTTGCTCCCGTTACTTCATCGTATTCTTTCACAGTAGAGCTGACCAGGTCTATGTGCTTCTCGTCCGACACTATAACGGTGACGTCGTCTGTGTATGCCGATACAACTCTCCCACATCCTAGTTCACGCGAGATGACCCTCGACGACTCCAGTTTCCGAAGTAATAGCTCGAGGGTCAGTACATACAGATAGGACGAGAGTGGACACCTTTGACACCCAGACTACCGAACAGATGTCACTGTAGATGACAGCGATCCAAACGCGGAAAACCGGACCGAAAGCGGCCGCCGTGAGAACAGCCGCCAGGTATTGATGGTCAACCCTATCAAAGACTTTTCACTTATCTAAATTGATCAGAACCTCACCCATGCCAGGTTCCTTAACTACCCTATCCAAGATGTAGCGCATGAGGTAGAGGTTGTCGTGGACGGTTTGGAACGGTGCATATTTGTGCGTCTCCAACCAGTTTCTCGATGACTAAAACTTTGGTCAAAATTCACTAACACTTTGACAAAAATTTTCATGTCCACATTAAGCAGAATGATAGGCCGAAAATTATCTAATACTTACCCCTTGCTTGGATCCTTTCTCAGCAGTAGCACTGCTTCTCGGCTCACAGATTTGGGAATCCTCTCATTCTGCTGCCAGTTGCAGTAGATATCTGGCAAGAGGCTTGCAAACAAGTGAGGCATACTAGAATAAAGCTCGTAGGGCAGACCATCTAATCCTGGTAATTTGTTCCCTTTGCAGTCAATTATCTCGTCCTCTACTTCCTAAATTGTTATCAGCTTTTCACAACACTCCGCATCTCTTGCTGAGCGCACACATCTGCTCCGGCTCGTTCACCGTGCGCACATTTTGGTCCACCAAATACCGAATGGTGTTTTTGTTGCCATATTGCGCCTCATCCACTCGGACCCATCGAGCAGCTTTGGTTCCTTCTTGTCTTAGAGCACGTGCCTTCGCTCTGACACCTTCGTGTTTGGCGTTGAAGTGTCATCGCGGGCCAACCTCGCTGCCAGCACGTCAGTTGCAATGCCTTTCCTAAGCGTCTCTTCTAACTTTCTTACTAAATCACCCTCTGATATATTTCTTTCTACAGCTAAAACTTTGCTAAATATTACTGATTCTGTTTTGATGGTCCTTCTTAGGTTATACCATCATTTATTGTTGACAATTGGCCTCGTCAATGCTTTCTGAACTACGTACTACACCATGCCCTCCATACAAAAACAAATCTGATATACTAACATCGATGGAATGGGAATAATGAACCTGTGGAAGACTTGAAGGAAGTGGCCTTTTAACGAGCATAACCACAAAAAACGAAATTTTAGTGCCATAGAAAGCACAGCCTCTCCCATGCACGATGTCTCAGGGAAAGGTGTGCGAAATAAACATCGGAAAGTTTACAAATTATAAAATATAAGTGGAACAAAACAGTATGTAAATGGATTAATTACGCATACACTCGAATGTCAATACAATCATATATACGTTTTAATACCCATAAGACTACACATATACCCCAATATTTACACAACTACGTTATAATGACAGGACACACATACACACATATGAAAGCACGTGTCAGAAACGAAGCAAAACAATAACAAAGCAATTTTCTTCCAGCTAACACAGAGTGAACAATTCATAAGTTTAAAAACACCACGAAGAAACTATGCCCGGAGATAAATCTGTCAAGAACAACAACAAAAAAAACAACAAAATACTGATGAATACAGATCTGGTAGCCTTCAAAAGCTACGTTACGAGCAATGTCTTCATTCAGAGAAATCGGAGGCGGTGTTTCCTCAAAAGTTAACCTCAAACAGAAAGATCCGTTTCCTAATGTCAACGTCTAATCTCGTCATGCCTCAATAATCACAAAGCAAAATACACACCGAATTGGCCGTCGCCCGTATCAACAAGGGCCGCGCACCTTAGTGAGGAACCAGATTGGAAGCGAAAAATCAGCTACTGGTTCAAAACTTCCCGAAACACAAGACCTGGAAGTACCTCACAACAGGAATATTCCAGCCGATGCCCAACACGCTCGTCATCAAATAACCAAAAGAAAAAATGAAAAAAGGTTCAAGAGGAGATAACAAAGAAATTCTTAAGGCCCTCTATCGTGCCATGTATTTCCCCACAAATAAATCTAATACTGAACAAACTTGCCTAAACTTGAGAGAGAAGTACCCTGAAGTAAGATCCTACATAGATAGTAAGAAGCTTGCCAACGTCGGAAGAAACATTATGAAAAAGAAATCACTAACTGAATTAGAGATTAACCAAATTAAACAATTAGTAAGGGATAAAAAGAACAAAGTTGTAGCTAAAGAAGATACTACTGAGGGAATAATTACAGACCAACCCAGATCTGATGAAAATGCAATAGTGACAGAAAGAGTCAATGTAACTGATAAGCCAAGTGAAATACCTCACATGAACCAACCATGAACACCAAGGCAGATGAAAATCAAATAGATGAAGAATGCCACACAGAAATTGACCCAACTGTACTAGATGATCTAAAAAATCAAATTATGATTGAATGGCTGAAAATGAATGAAACCAATATATATGAGCGTGATACTGTCCCAAAAATTCGCAACTCTAAACAAAACCTGAAATTAATTGGTAAAATCTGCCTTGCACTTAAGGATATAATTTCAGCTAATGATGTTGATATTACAGATCTCAACCACCTGTATTATGCATCCGCGAATATCTCAACGATTCTATGTAGTGAAAAGATTAGGAAACGACAACATTCCCGCAAAAAATCCTACTTGGCAAGAACGTATTCAACACCAAATTCAGCTACTTATGTCTGACATAGAATGTTTAAAAAAACCTTAATTTTGACAAGCCTGTCAAACCAACAAAAATCCGGAAATTAAAGAAAAGACATAATATGAAAACCATACTTGACATCGATATCACTACAGAGAATATCAAGCAAATGGTATGTGTTAAAGCTGCCCGCATAACACGGGACAACATGTTCAAAAATAACCCCCAAAATTTTACAGCAAGATAGGGAAAATAGCATTTACAGTAAAATCTGTCCCATCAAAAGAAGAAATGCTGGATATTGGAATAAAATTTGGGCAGAAGAAAACACGCACAATAAAAATGCCTCTTGGGCTGATAGAATATCTACTAACTTAGAAGAGCAAAAGTGGGAGGGTATCAAGGTAGATGTAAGATCTGCTCTCAGGAAGTCAAAACTTTACAACAATGTTTTGCAACAACATCGTACGATTCATTCATGGTTTGTTAACGGTGTTACATTTTTACTTCCAAAAAATGAAGAAACAAATTAACCAATAAATTATAGACCCATAACCTACTTAACAACAATGTATAAAATACTAACATCTGTCTTGACTGAGTACACCTATAGTTTCTTAATGGAAAGTGGCATCTTCCCAAATGAGCAAAAAGGTTGTAAACGTAGGTCCTATTGTTGTAAAGATCAGCTACTCATCAATGAGATGATCTTAGAAGATTGTCACAAACACAAGAACTTGTCGATAGCCTGGATAGACTATAGAAAAGCTTTTGATAGTCTACCACATAGCTGGGTTAAGAAATGTCTGGAAATTTATAAAATAGCGCCTACTCAGCGAAACGTCAAGTCTGTAGGTATGAAATCATGGAGAACTACTCTGACAATGAATCTCTCAATGCTGGAGATGTAAGAATTTCATGTGGCATTTTCCAGGGTGACTCTGTCACCACTACTCTTTTGTCTAGCTTTAATAACTCTCTCGAAATTGGTCGATGATGCACAATATCGCTAAAAAATGTTTGATAAAAACATCTACAGGGTTTACTAGCAATTGTTAAAAAATTCAGTGATGACATCAAGATGCAAATAGGCTTCGGTAAATGTGCAGAAGCTATCTTTATCAAAGGAAAAGTGATAGAAACATCCAACGTTAATCTGACCTACAGAATAACATAAAGGAGTGGAGAGCTACAAATACTTAGGGGTATTTGAAGGTGATGGAATCAGACATTCAACATGATGAGGGAAAGGATCAGAAAAGAATGTTATCACAGGATAAGGGCAATACTCAAAACAGATCTGAAGGCAAGAAACAAGATCGAAGCGATCAATACTTTAGCTATACAAGCCGTGACTTACAGTTTCAATATTATTAACTGGACAATTACTGAAATATGTAATCTTGACAGAAAAATACGAAAAATGTTGACAAAGCATAGAATGCACCACCCTAAGGCAGATAGAGAACTTTACCTGCCAAGAAAAGAGGGTGGCCGTGGACTTTTACAACTGGAATTGACAATGAAGATTGCCACAATTGGCCTAAACTCCTGCCTGAGATGTTTTAAAACACAAAAACAAGAAAGCATCATATTCAGTAACAAAACAGGCAAAGAAATATCTAAATGAATTCCAAATACAACAAATCCCAGTATTAGACGTATTGGAAACAAACACAGAAAAAGCTAAGCGTATGTAAACTCGTGCTAAAACTGTTGCTTTAGATATTCTTACTGATAAATGGCAAGAACAACCTCCCAATGGCAAATACACAAAGAGAGCTAATAATGCCGATGTTGATAAATCTCTTACTCATCAATGGTTAGTGTCTTCTGGCTTAAAATGAGAGACAGAAGGGTTTATCATAGCAGCCCAAGATCAATGTATGTAAACCAGCGATCATGTTGTCTCTATGTGCAGTCTTCTTGCGCCTACAGAGTATCTCAACAGGCAATGATAGAGCAGCGTGGCACCTTGGGAAAGTGTCTTCTACTATAGCCTCGGGTCGACCAAAGCCTTGTGAGTGGATTTGGTAGACGAAAACTGAAAGAAGCCCGTCGTATATGTGTATATATATATGTGTGTGTATGTGTTTGTGTGTCTGTGTTTGTCTCCCTAGCATTGCTTCACAAACGATGCTGGTGTGTTTACGTCCCTGTAACTTAGCGGTTCGGCAAAAAGAGACCGATAGAATAAATACTAGGCTTACAAAGAATAAGTCCTGG
>NC_068997.1:34382004-34384747 GCF_001194135.2 Octopus bimaculoides
TATATATATATATATATATATATATATATATATATATTACATACATACCTGTTTGTGGGAATAAGTAGAGAATTCTATAGAGGAAATGACACACACAGGAAGGGAAGAGAAGAAAGAAAGCGAAGGTGAGAGAAAGTGGTCGAGCAGGTGAAAAGATATGTATGATAAAAAAATATGTAAAATTGAAGAAAGAAACGTTGTAGATATAAACCATATGAGCGATAAAAATGGTGATAAGCTCCCAAAGAAAGATTGCGAGAGTTGGTGAGAGCAATAATCACATCTATGGCATACACGTCACCAAAAATACTTACACCCACACACACTTACATACACACTACCACAAAATGGTCATGCGAGTAAAACAGAAAAATGTGACACAATGGTCCGAATAGGTTTTCCCTGATACTAATCACTCGATGTCTTTATCTTAATATTTTACAATGTAAAAGGTGACACTTGTCGAAATTTAATTGCTTTGTTTTTCTTTCCAGTTAAATTGTACACTCACATCTGTACTCTATGACCATTTAAAAAATCGTTTTGTATTTATTTAGAATACGAAGATGACTATTGCCTTTGTTTTATTATTGTCAATTCATATTTTTTGGCGGTACACTCCATTGAATCTAATCCAGTTATGCCCCTCATCTCATCGGGGTCGATATATAAGGTATCGACCCTGCGTGATGGATTCAAGGAATGTTAGGGTGTCGCAAGCGATTCCACGCGTTACTTCTCCCAGCACTGTGCTGTCGATTTTAAATCTCACCACCGTTCCATGACATAAACAATGACAATTTTGGAAGACCTAAAGCATATGTTTCTGCTCATCGCTCTCAGTGACAGCTCACCAGCTGGCATGTGAGGATGAAAATCGACTTTCATCTATATCACTTGTCACTAAGTGCTGTGCACTCCACAACGACATGTATGTATGTATGTATGTATGTATGTATGTATGTATGTATGTATGTCATTGTTCAGCTTTTTTTCAAGATTTCTTGCCAATACAGAAAAAATCGGTTTCTAACCTAGATCCTAGGCTCTTTCATTGGAATTTCAATACCAACAACAGGGTACTTTTGTATGTATGTATGTATGCATGTATGTATGTATGCATGTATGTATATATGTATGTACGTATGTACGTATGTATATGTGTGCACATTTGCATGCTTTATGTATGTATTCTCATGCATATAGTTGCATTTCTGGACATGTTCATACATATTTAAATGATAAACTTCTGGAAAGTTTTACAGATTTTTACTGTCCCAGTGATGGATTGGATCAGTAGTCTTCGAATTAGCTTTCTCGTTTCTGGTTTTGAGAAGCTTAATTTCACAAGATTGATATTCAGGCAGTGTGTTACATATCCCAGGGCCCCAATAATTACAGGTATAAACCTGAACTTGTAGTCTGGATAGAGTAACTCCAGATTTCTCAACAGTTCAGCATAGGTGTTCTCTTTTTCACTGATCTTCAGCTTTATGCTAACAGCCGCTGGGAAGCTAATTTCCACAGCTGTGCAGTTTCTCATCCATATCCGAAATCATTATATCTGTTGTGCTTACATTTTATTGAGGTCTTCACTGATATATTCCACCAGTATTCCTTTTTATTATGAGTGGCTATGGCTTCTACCATATTGTGGGTTCTTATTTCCTTGTCCTCGGGATTATCCTTTCGACGGATTTCAATATAGATTGTCCAAGCTACATTATGTCTCATTAGTATGTATGTATGTATGTATGTATGTATGTATGCATACACAAACACATATAATGATAATTGATTAAGTAACCAGAAAATGGATTTGGTATTAATCTTTATTTTGTACGACGATCGTTTCTATCCATCCTGACACTGTCCCTTATGGGTGGCACTCTGTTCAACATGTTGTGTTGCATCCATTTTGCAGTCTGGGTTCCATCAGGTACATCCAAATATAAAGTGATGTGTCGTTAAACGTCTTGAGTTTAGGCATACATATACATATATATATATATATATATATATATATATATATATACAAACAATATATGAGTATATGCATATATATGTACATGTATGTATATACGTTCATCTACATGTACATATAGATACATAACTGGGTACATGACGTGGCAAAAGAACAAGGACAAAATGGTAAACAAGGTGCAACAAACAAGCAGGCCACATAGAAACATCCCTTCCTCAGCTGCCACCATTAAGACTCCGGCGTTTCGAAGAATTAAAGCAGTACGCATCGTTAAAATGGTTCTTCCCACGAACACAAATTAAATTGTTTTCGTGGAGGGTAGTGGCGGACGGAAAACAAGACAGGAAAACGAAACGGTACGTATACATGTATATACTACTTTGGGAAGAAGAGGGATGCAGTAACTTCGCAGTTCCGACCTGCGGATCGAAACTTCTCTTTGTGACTCCTTTTCTTGTAAAAATATGATAAATACTTCTACGATAAAAGGTATAGAATAAATCTTATCTTCCGTTTAATGCTAAGATCTTTTTATTATAACTTGATAGGAGCACACATACGCACACACATATACATATGAGTATGTATAAATGCATGTATGTATATATGCATGCATGTATGTATGCATGCATACATGCATGTATGTATGTATGTATGTATATATGTATGTATGTGTATACACACACACACACACACACGCACACAACACACACACACACACACACACACATATATATATATATATATATATATATATAT
>NC_068997.1:34384757-34385022 GCF_001194135.2 Octopus bimaculoides
TTGCAGGTCCTGTGCCAAAATGTGAAACTAATATATATATATATGGTGGTGGTTGTCTACTCCTTACACGAAGTTTGACCACCTCCTGCACCTACACCTTAGCCCTTTCATGGCGTCTGATGTGGTTTTTTAAACCAGACAGTGTTTTGAAAATATACCCACACAGATTGCACCTCTGATTTGTACTACCAATACCTGCAGGTAAGTTCTGCTCATTATGGATCCTAACATGTCTTTTAAGACCCCCATTGGATTTGCAAACCCT
>NC_068997.1:34385032-34386902 GCF_001194135.2 Octopus bimaculoides
TTTAAGACCCCCATTGGATTTGCAAACCCTCTGGCACACACCACATTCAAACGTGTGCACAGACATATGATCAGAATAGCTGGTTGAAGTTTGTTTTCCATGGGTTCGCATGGATAGAAGAGGCTTTAGTACATATCACTATAATTGTTTCAACCCATTAATATCAGTTATTCATTGCTGGATGTTACAGATATTATACACAACATTGCATTCATTTCTCTGAAGAATAGCTTTCTATGCGCATCTTCAGGTTATTAGAGTCAAAATATATAATGAATCCTGTTCAATGTATCTTGTATTAATATTTTTATATGTACTGTACGGATATTTGTAGAATTCCACATGAATACACAACGACGGAAGAAGACCCATTGTCTGATAGAATTTGGTAGCTGGTACACGAAAAGGTGCTTTGGAAACTATACTATAAGGTTTTTACCCAGATTATATAAATATAAAGTTATTCCAGGATGGTATTTCCTTGGGCAAGTCCTGTGCATGTGAACCTTTCATGCACTCTTTATACGACCTGGGAAGACCTGTACCCACCCCTTCCACCCTTAGATTACTGGAATTTCGGTTACCATGACTACACGTAGGATAAGAACTGGAGTGGTTTCCTGTTGCCTTCTCCAGGCAGGTAGAATTTGACCTAAGAATGTAGATAGCCGAAAGATATACAGTAAAGCAAGGTTATTACCAGTTCAAACATGCTTGGAGCATATTCGAACCCCTAAGAAAGCCATGGTTATAACCTTGTAATTATACACATAACTGATTAGTGCCGCCGCTTCGAAATTTGTTTACAGTGAGCTGCCGATTGGTGATATCAGTCATTGTTTGATGACGGGAATATCATAAGAGAGACCATCTCTCTTGTCAGCTCTCAGCGCCTCCGCCCGATTTCTGTTACTGAAGAGGCGATAACCACTTCGAAATGCTTGCATCTCGCAGTCTGGATAGATGACACTGTGGGTTGATTCTAGGTGTATTTACACCATTTATCTACAACGAGAAATTTTCTCCATGAAAAAACATAGTGAATGCCTTGCTTATGGATTCGAATATGCCCCATGCATATTTGGACTGATAATAACTTTGTATTTATAAACATCACTGCTTAGCGTTGCCATTTCGTAATATAGTAAAGCATTTCTGCAAACGCACCAACAATTCCGCCAATCTCCCAATCTCCCACATGGGGAGCAGTGTGAAATGATTTTTTTTCCTCAAGAAAACAATATACTTGCCGGTTCGGGAATCGAACAACGATCTAGCGACCGTAAATGCACCACCCTAAGAACTAGACTACGAACATTCATCAGTTAGTAGGTCGCATTCCTATCGAATTGGATGCACTGCATGAACTCTTACCAGAACGGTGTCACCGTATATTGGAATATCCTTTAAGGTAAGCGACTTTATTTTTTGTGCTGCATAATAGGACAATCATTGATGGAGAAGTACAAGACATCATACATGCACACACGCACATATATGCGTGTGTACACATACATGCATACATACATACATAATACATAC
The DNA here is from genome assembly GCF_001194135.2 of Octopus bimaculoides. NCBI lineage: Eukaryota > Metazoa > Mollusca > Cephalopoda > Octopoda > Octopodidae > Octopus > Octopus bimaculoides. The sequence continues at coordinate 34,386,575 of NC_068997.1, forward strand.
ATACATGCATACATACATACATACATACATATATAAATATATACACGTGTATACATAATATATATAATATATATATACATGTATATATACAGATAGATACAGACACGCACATATATATGTATGTAGATATACATGCATTTCTATGCATTTACACAGATATATTACTTTGTCCAATTAGTGTATTGAACACAGGGAAAAGAAAACAGTGAGGTCTCTGTAATTCTCTATTGATGGCTGTTCTATTATGCAGCACAAAAGCAGACACACACACACACACACACACACACACACACACACACACACACACACACACACACACACACACACA
>NC_068997.1:34387530-34395925 GCF_001194135.2 Octopus bimaculoides
ATATATATATACATATGTAATTGCTATTATGTTGTTGGTGTTATTTATAACAGAGGCGCAAGGCCTGGAATTTAGAGGAGAGGAACAGGCGAAGGTAGCAAAACATACATCAAAGAGATTGTTGAAAGAAAAAGTTAGGAAAAGGCTGACCCGTACGTCAACTTACGGCGGAAATTGGTTGTGGTGCACACTGAGGGTGAAAAAGCTGAAATAAATTCATAACAAACCGGTGCAGATGTGTTCATTTACAGCTTTACCATTTTTATATGCAGCCAGTGAGTGAGAGTATCTGAGGAGTGATTATGCATGCATTTTGACTCTCCTTCTCTGTAGGGGTCATCAACTTTCACTGAAGCCTTTACTGGATGTTGCTGCCGTTCAAACAAAGGTTCATGGTCAGGAGCGTGGGAGGATAGATAATTCCGATGAAATGGCAATTTCACTGATACAAGTAAGACTATCTTTGTTCATTTGTTTATCTGCCTTTCTCCTTTTGTCTTTTATAATTTAGAAGCTTTTAACATACACATGTGTGAATGCATTTTGAGTATACAAATATATATGTATTTATTCACAAAACCATTTGTGTGTATTTGTTGTGCGTAAGAACTGTTAATCTAATTTTAAATGTGATTGCATACTCAGTTATAATTTTATCCGTATGTACTTGTGAATTTTCAACTAGATATGCACCTTAAGGTCATTCTATATAATATAATTGTCTTCGCGATCTATCTATCTATCTATCTATCTATCTATCTATCTATCTATCTATCTATCTATCTATCTATCTATATGTCTGTCTGTCTGTCTCTCTCTCTGTTTGTTGTCTGTCTCTCTGTCTATCCATCTATCCGTTTGTCTGTCTGTCTGTCTATCGATCCATCTATCAATGTATTTATCTGTCTGTGTCTCTGTGATTCTTTACACCCTCAATAACTATAATATCACGCTTTCTTCAAATCATATGCATGACTGTGTTTACGGTTGATCGGAATACAAGCGAGATCCAATACACTTTGTATTAAGCAAATTGCTATTAGTAAGTTGAATAGCAACGGTGAAAGAGCTGATTTAATTCATTTTATCTATGGCTTAAATTAATAGATTTGCTATTTTCTTTTTTCTGTTTCAAAATCTTAAAATCGCCATATATTATCTTAGGTTAAATCATTATTTCTCATAAATAAAATCTGTTGAAAATATTACATTATCTATTCTTTGTTGTAGTTACCATAAAGCTAACTATGAATCAATTCGAAATTTTTGGTCAGGTAAGGAAAATTTTATTGAGTACAGTTCCTACTCAAATATTTTATCATGAAGAAAAACTTTAGCACAATTAACAGGCTTCAGTTAATAGAGTCACACTTTCATAGTTACAGAAACAATTCTGAATTACTAAAATGACATTGTGTATTTACCTTCAACGATAATCGTATGTCAGTTTACTCCTGACATGATTTTGCAATGAAGTGTATAAGTGTTGGATGGAGGCAACTCCAGAAATCAAATGATTTACTTAGAAATTACAATTTTATTTTATTTACAATGCTTTGTATGTGTAAGGGAGAGAGTCTTTTTCCCGTGAAGCTGTTATGATATAATTGAAATTAAAGAACAAATACTTTCCTTTTTATTTATTTTCTTTCCCAAGAAATTATTTCTGTTAAGAAACTAATAATCATTGTTTATACACGTCCATTTTTCTCTAAGAGATCTTTCTTTTTGTCAAATGTTATTTTTCTACTTCAAGTAAATTTATTTGTATTTTGTACCGATGTATGTAGTTTGTCCGTCGATGCGACGAAGACCATCTAGTCATCCTGGTATGGGGGTGGGCTTGTTTTGTGAGTCTGCAGATGGCTAGTGAGGCCAATCTGCGCCCGAAAGAGTCTTTGATAGTGTGGACAGGGAATGGTAGTGCCTGCTACAGGGTTGTTAGCTCTGTTCTTCCTGGCTTGTCCGCAGTATTCTGCAGCAGTGATCCTATTGGTCTCGCATCTGTTGGCACCCTTGTGGACAGCTGATCGCCACCTTTCTCTGTCTAGAGCAGACTGCTCCCAAGTGTCATGGTCGATGTTGAATGCTTTCAGTGAGGCTTTCAGTGAGGCTTTCAGTATGTCCATAAAGCGCTTTTTCTGGCCGCCTTGTGAGCGCTTTCCCTTTTGCAGCTCGCCATAGAGCAATCTTTTTGGTAATCGATCGTTTGACATGCGAGCTACGTGCCCTGCCCAGCGAAGCTGAGACTGCATCAAAGTGGCATGGAAGCTGGGGAGGTTAGCATGTATTAGTACCTCGGTGTCTGGGATCCTTTCCTGCCACTTTATGCCGAGAAGTTTTCTGAGGCGTATTGTATGAAAGTGGTTCAGCTTCCTGGCATGACGCTGGTGGACCGTCCAGGACGCGCAGCCGTAAAGCGGCGTTGTGAGAACAACAGCTCGGTACATCTTGATCTTTGTCATGATGGTGATCCCCCTCCTGTTCTAGACAGCCTTGCGTAACCTGCCGAAGGCAGTGCTTACCTTGGCGAGTCTGGCGTTGATTTCGTCATCGACGACAACATTTCTAGAGAGTGTGCTGTCAAGGTAGGTGAACTTGTCCACCGCGTTCAGTCGCTGCCCGTTGATTGTGATGTTGGGTTCAACGTAGGGCTTGGTTGGAGCTGGCTGATACATTAGCTCAGTCTTTTTTGTATTGATAGTAAGGCCAAAGTTGTTGCAGGCACCACAGAACAAGTCAACGCTGTGCTGCATGTTGGACTCAGTGGCAGCATTGAGAGCGCAGTCATCGGCGAACAGGAGGTCGTTGACGGCGTCTACTGAAACCTTGGCTTTCGCTTTGAGCCTCTCGAGATTGAACACTGAACCGTCGGACCGGTACTTGATGATGATGCCTATATCTGTGTCCCTGAAAGCATCTGTCATCATGGCTGAGAACGTAAGGCTGAACAAGGTGGGATCAAAGACACATCCTTGTGTCACTCCGTTTGTACTGATACCTTTATAGCAACAGTTTTAACCAACAATATTCTGATAAATGATATAATTAACCATTATTGGACACCATAATACCTATCCAGACAACTTATGTTTTCTATACGTGTATATATTGCATAAAGCAAAACCAAGAAAGACGTTGCATAGAAAGTGTAGGCAAGCTATTGACAATAAAAAGAAGCTGCCCCAAAAATAAAAAAGACAAAAAACCCAAAGAATCAGAGGAAGAGAGAAGAAAGAAATGGAAAAGATGGACAGTCGGCGCTACGATAACCTTAATAAGGACAATAACATGTTAGGGGAAAAGCTATAGCTAAATTTATATTTGATTAATGGTTATGCAATGGAACATTTATATGAACGCATGTTTGAGGGCGACATTGTTAGTAGAAGAGGACTTTATCACACCATTCTGCCGTTCATTTTGACGCGCTTACAATTTCCGTTTCGACTGATTGTCACAATGTCAATGAATAAGTCTCAAACATTTATTAAAATGTATTTTTCAAATTGATCTATTCTCGCACGGACAATTTGTGCGTTCGTATGTGTAGGGGTAAAACGGAAACGGACTACATTTTCATAATGCCAAGACAATAACGAAACAAATCTTCATTTCTTAGATCATCCCCTTCCCATTCGGTATACTAAGGATGCTGAGAAGTTCCTGACTTAAAAGGTATCATGAAAGGCTTGGCTGAAGGCCTTCCGAGTTCTTTTACAGGGCTAAGAGAAACTGAAAGACTGCTACTATAAGTGTGTGAATGTGAGAAGGCAATACATTGAATAAAATCATAACCGATCCTCCTGTATTTTATTAATCCAAAGCCAGGAACTTTTCAGTACCCCCTCGTAGGCTACAAATACCGCCAGGTGTTTATTCCCCGTCTTCCGATGTGAAGATGGTTTCCATAAAGCAAGAATCTATTATGTGTGATATATTGAATACCTTTATCCGTCCTTGTTGCCCAAATTCATTCCATTGATCCCTCTGAGTTCTTATTTTTCTTAATATTAATCCTTTTGAGGACAATGAAATAGCATTAGGGGCTTCTACAGATTACGTTAAACAAATTCATTCACTAAGTATTGATTGGTCTGTTGAAAACGCCGGCTCATGATGTCATGCAGTGGGAAATAAAGACGGGAGCACATGGTTGCACAAGCAAACTTCTTAAACATGCAGCCATGCTTCTTTGTGTGTGTGTGTGTGTGTGTGTGTGTGTGTGTGTGTGTGTGTGTGTGTGTGTGTGTGTGTGTGTGTGTGTGTGTGTGTGTGTGTTGTGAATATTACGCACATCACAGTAGGAAGCAGAAAGACTGGAATAAATTCGAATGCCTAAAGGCGGCGAGCTGGAAGAATCATTAGCACGCCGGGCAAAATGCTTAGCGGCGTTTCGTTCGTATTCACGTTCTGATTTTAACTTCCGCTGATGTCGACTTGGCCTTTCATCCTTTTAGGAAGTACCAGCTGATCACCGGGGTCGATGTAATAGACTTACCCCCCGCTTCCGAAATTACTGAAAGCCTAGATGTGAAAGAAATATACTAATGTAAACATGTTTCTTCTAAGTTTTAGATGTGCGGAAAAAAAAGAACGGGGGTGAAAGTCTCCTCAGAAAAGATGGCTCGTTCATTGCCTTAGTGGTGTACCTGCTTTACAAAGCAACTGAATATTCTATTCTATTTGTTGCTGAAAGACATCGAATGTGTCTCCTCTGGGACAACCCATTTTTTAAAGCAGAGAAGAAATGCATTATTTACATTCATATATTTCTATCATAGCTAGGTAAATATGTGGGAGTGAGAGAGAGAGAGAATGAGAAATGTGTGTGTGTGTATATATAATGTATATATATATAGAGAGAGATACGTATTAAGTGTATATATGTGTGTTATGTATATATATGTACATATATGTGTATCTATCTATCTATCTATCTATCTATCTATCTATCTATATATATATATATATATATATATATATATATATATAGATAGATAGATAGATAGATAGATATACATACATACATGCATACATACATACATACATGCATACATACATACATACACACATACATATATGCATAGATAAAACACGCGTGCAAAGAGAGAGACATACACATAGATGTTTAGATACATACATAAATATATAGATAATTGATAGAGCCAAATCAATCCGCCCAATTTATATCCTCTCCCTTTCTTCTGTCTTCTGTCCATTAAAATAGATAAATTTAGTTAAATAAATAACAAATGATTAAAGCTACAACATCCACGCCCTCCACGGAACCCTCGCGGCGTCTTTATCTAAACTCATCCCGTATAAAAGATGGCGGCATAAATAGTAACAACGAAACTTTTAATAGCAATTAATAACCACAATAAGAATAGTAAATACAATAACAACATGAACAAGAACGGTGAATATGCGAAAGGTAAGCTTAAAAGTATATATAGTGTGTGCACAGACCGATTACTTCGTCAATGGGGTAGGATTTTCAAAACAGACGCCGTTTCATTGCTTTACGTGTGGAGATAAGAGATGCCCACCACTGACAGCTAGCACCCAACATCTCTATAATAAGCAGCCGTTTGACCAGTCGAAATAAAACAACTAAATGAAAAGTAAAATGTCCTAATGTTAAATTTCGAAGGTAATTATAGAGCGTGTTTCTCTTTTTGTTAAATTGTTATGCTTGTTAAATGGGATCGAGAGAATGTGGTGAATGTCTGTCTTTTACTGCCACTCAGCTGCCCTCACCTGCTGAGCTGAAAGGGCTCCTGTCTATATCTCTGTCAGTTAAGTCCCGACTGTATTCACGCCCTTGCATTGAATTTTCAATGTGATTGGATTCTTTCTGACTATGTATATGTGTATGTACGTATGTATAAATGAATGCATGTGTGTATGTAATTACGGATATCCGTATATATGTATATATACAGAGGTACGTATGTACACACACACACACACACACACACACACACACACACACATATATATATATATATAAATATATATATATAATGCATATTAGTATTATATACATATACATGTTAGTTTGCAATTATGTATGTATGTATTTATGCGTGAATGTACGTACGCATGTATATGGGTTTGTATATTATATACGACTGGTCAATTTCGAACCTTGACGAAGACCCTTCACACAGGCAGAGCGAGAAAATAGATATTCATCTGTTTACAATTCTAATTCTAATCTATCAACGTGAAACGTACTTAATCGCTATATAACAAACCCTACACTCATATACATACATTTATCAATGAAAATGTTTGTGTTCGGGCACATGTATGCACATATGTATATGTTTGTGTGTGTGTGTGTGTGTGTGTGTGTGTGTTTGTGTGCGTGTGTGTGTGTTTTTCTTGAAATAGGAGAGACATTAAACAGATGGGCCAGACACACAACAGACGTTGCTGGCCTTTAAATCTACACCTATCAATTACCGATGGCTGATTCTCGAAACTCAAAGCGTAAATCAAAGAATAAACAACTAAACAAACATATATACCTAAACGTGTATATACACGCACATACATACACATCACAATTTATTAAACTTAGGTGTGGATTCAATTTACACTCCACACGTACACCTCATATTCTAGGCATGTATAAAACACAAACCACTACTTACATATGTGACACTAATACATCCACAAGATATTCCCAAGTTAAGACCACCCAACAGATAAATGCTGCATCATACCTTGATATGAATGCTATTAACTATGCACACTTGTGCGAAATGTTTACTATGTCAATGTTTTGTTGGTTGTGTGGGTTTGCACAAGGTTTTAAAATATATTAAATGAAAACTAGACTAAATCTGTTTACTAGATCATATTTACATATCTAAAACATTATTATTGCTGCAGATTGAACATTGTGGTAATGACCACTAGATCGCTACTGAGATATCTTAGTTTTCTACAGATGTAATGTTTGCAAATAAATCGAATTAACCGGACTGACACGACTTTACGTGTCAGAAACTGCAACCATTCTGTTATGAACTTGGGTGAATTCTAAGGTTAATTCCACTCCAATACTACCGAGATTACGGACCTACGTAAGTGTTTCTAACTGCGCTCGGTCAAGTATTAAGATATACCTATTTTAAATCCTACTCAAATACCTTACGAAAAGTACATTGTGTCATGGATATTAAAAATGGACAGGATGGTTATATTTAGAATATGTTTCATCATATGGCTAATCGATTCAGCGCGCGCATGTGTGCATATATGTATATGTGTGTGTGTGTGTTTGTGAGTGTGTGTGTATGTATAATGTTTTGGACTAATAGATATAAGTCGATTAGTGTGTTACTTGTGCAGTTTAGGCTATCTGTTGTCATCTGCAGTCGTGGTATATTTCCAATGGATAGACTTCAGGAGCTCTGCAGTGTCAGATGAGGGTAATTATATTAATTAGGTAACGAGAAGATGGATTTGGTATTAAACTTTATTCTGTATAACGTTCGTTTTGACCCGTCCTGCTATTGTTCTTTCTGTGTTGGACTCTGTTCAACATGTTGTGCTGTGTCCATTTTGCCGTCTGACTCTCATCAGGTACATCCATAAAGTTGTGTCTCACAAAAGATCTTGAGTGTCGGCTGCCGTGTTGTTATATGCCTGTCTAGTTAGGGAATGAATAAAATGCAAACAAGACTGCAGAAACGCAGAAATTCAAATATGAACATGGAAAACTTGCATTCCTGTTTTGATGAAATGACATAAACAGCTTTCGCTTTCATAACTGCTTAGAGGAAAAAGAAAGTAAAAGAAAGAAAAAAAAAGGAAAAACAGGAAAACGAATACTTAGTAGTAAAGATTATTTGCGAACATAACATGGCAGTCCTGTTTTAGGACGAATGTTGCTGAAATTTAGCCCCAGGAGACATCGTCTCCAGCTGGCTATACGACACGATCTTTTTCTTTTTATTTTCGAACACAGATCGTGTCGTATAGCCAGCTGGAGACGATGTCTCCTGGGGCTAACTTACAGCAGCATTCGTCCTAAACTAGGACTGCCGTGTTATATTGGCAAAAAATCTTTACTACAAAGTACTGTTGCTGAATATCTCTCGTTGTGAAATTTAAAAATAGTAATTTTCCAAACGAATACTTAGTCAAACAGTTTTATATACACACATATACATAGAGACACGCGCGCGCGCACACACATACACATGCAAAGACACGTATATATGTCACACACGTTCATAGATACACTCTCGCACATCACACACTTGTTTCTCTCTCTATATATAATATAAATAATATATATATATGCATATATACACACGTATATGTACATACTTACATCTATCTGCATATATATATATATATATATATATATATA
>NC_068997.1:34396634-34397925 GCF_001194135.2 Octopus bimaculoides
AGTACGAGTACATGGAATATGAAATATATTTTTGAACAACGAAAAACACAGATGGAAAACAAGACAAGCAAAATAAAGAACGACCCTTCATTAGTTGTTGGCTGTTTTTCTTCTCTCGTATTTCGAGCATTTAACAACAATATACGCTTTCGATCTTGGACAGGAGACAGACAAGAACACGTCTTCCTTGTTCCAGCTACAACGGAAAGAAATAAACATAAGTTAGGAGAAGAAAGAAACATGGCCGATGGTCACGTGGGAGCCACGTGAGCAAGGGAGGAAGAGTGAATAAGAGAGAATGACAGAGAAATAGGATAGAATAGTGGGAGAAGAGGAAGTAAAAGAATAAGAGAGAGAAAGAGAAGAACGAAAGAGTAAAAAGATCGTACAGAGTGCGCATCAGAATTATTATTATTATTACTATATATAAGTGACATACTTGTCTGTCATATATAGTTGTATCCACAACCTGAATAAATTAAAACATAAATTAAATTCTCGGCTGCAGAAGTGAAGTTGTTCTTAATTGTGAACCTCTCTCCATGTTTGAATTGAAATCCCGAGCCTTCCAGTGGGTTGGGCATGTTCCACAGTTTGGACGTCCACATTTTTTAACCATTGGTTTCGTGGAATGTTGTGTATAGCTTTGCATTTGTCAGTGGTCTTTTCAGCGATTTGGGTTGCTTTTTACATTTGATGAATGTATTTGTTTTAAAAATGTAGTTCATTTTCGTGTCCCTAGTAAGAATCGGTAGATATTGTTCAATGGTGTTGCATGACTCACTGCAATGGTGTTGTATGCCGCACTTGCAATAAAAGGCAAAAAAATAGCATATATATATATAATTTTATATATATATATATATATAATTTTTTATATATATATATATTATTTCGTTTCTTTGCTTTAGCCATTAAACTGCAGCCATGCTGGGATACCACCTTGAATTTTTCTTTCTTCTGTTTTAGTGGAATTAAAGGAGCCCAGTACGTATCTATTAATTTTTTTAAAGCCCAGTACTCTTTCTATCGGTCTCTTTGCCGAATCGCTAAGTTACGAGGATGTAAATACACCAACACCAGTTGTCAAGCGTTGTTGGGAGGACAAGCACAAAGACAAAGACACAAACACGCATACACACACGCACACATACACACGTATATTGTATGTATGCGTATGTATGTATGTATGTATGTATGTATGTATGTATGTATGTATGTATATATGTATGCATATATGTATGTATGTATTATGTATTATGTATGTATGTATCTATCTATCTATCTATAT
>NC_068997.1:34398780-34399522 GCF_001194135.2 Octopus bimaculoides
ATATATATATATATATATATATATATATATATAAATTGTGACTGTGTGTATACATAAATATATAAATGTATAGGTATGTAAATACACACGCTTATGCAGAAACGTACACACACACATATTTGAATAATGAGATAGAAAATACGAGAAAGTTTCTTGATCACTACAGTTGTTTCGACTTATCTAGCGTCGATCCAACACGCGTGGAATACTGAACATTTGTAATCACCCGAGGAGACACATCTACACCGACGGATACACCTAAACCAAATGTTCAGTATCCCACCCGTGAGGGATCGAAACAATTGTAGTGATTAATAACACTTTCTCGTCTCTTCCATCTTCCGTCTCAATGATCTCTGAGAAACTGAAGGTGCTTTACTGAAATTTATTTAAGAAAAATTATTTAAGAATGATTCCTGGATTACCATTCATGCAGGAAGTGCAAATGATTGTCTTAACTGGTACGTCACACAGTGAGAAGAGCATTGTCACTGTGAATTTTCTTTCTTTTTTTTTTGCCCTTTCTGTTCTTTGTTTAATTTTATACATTTTATTTTTGCCTTTTTCCCTCTGTCTTTCTTCGCCTTTCTGTCTATCACATGAATTTGTAAATGAACAATCTGGTGTGTTTATTTTAATGGCCTACAAATATATATAATTCGTTTCTCTGCCCAAAGTGTCAGGAAGACACTCGTCAAGAAAAGGAAACAGAACTGAAAGATGATAATGTAAGTGGTGAAAA
>NC_068997.1:34399532-34402392 GCF_001194135.2 Octopus bimaculoides
ATAAAATAATAATAATAATAATAATAATAACAACAATAATAATTAATGGAATCCATAACAAAACCAACCGAAAGAACGGCGGACGGATAATCATAAATACAATAAAATAGTTGATTTATGTGTTACACACACACACACACACACACACACACATACTACTATACAATAACCCTTCAAAACCATACAAGAGTAAACTCATACTGCAAATTACCGAAAAAATAAACAAAACCCACAACATGTGCCATAGAAAGCCAACACCCGACGGAAGAACACAACCTACGCTGCACAAACAACACACAATATAAAAACTAATACAACAGAAGACTCAAATCAAACCCCATAACAAAACGTACTAATACAATACAATATCTCCTCCCATCAAAAAACAAATGTAGAACACACCAACCCGCCAGCACAAAAGTGCAACAAATAATGCAATAGAAAGTTGCTTGAAACTTTCAGATGTCGCAAAATAATAATGTTGTTGACGATGGTGATAAACGTTACCTTACCTCAGTTTATGAGAGACAGGATTTTCCGAGGAAATTCTGATTGTAACAGCGAAAATGAAGCTGGACTTTCAAGGGAAGGCCTCTTGCTCGGTAGTGGTTCAGTAAAGATGCAGACTGATCACAGCTGCTGTCCTAATACAGCATCAGTAGGTAATAGAGCAAGGAGGAGGAAGTAGACCAGCGAAGAAAACAGGATAATGATGCAGTACTACTTAGAAAGTGAACCTAAAAGAAAGTGCTATAGAAAACGGATGTTAACACTTTGGGTAGAGAAGGGAATATTTAAAGTGACTGAGCAAAGATTGGTTGATCAAGCTAATACTATTAGGAGAAGAAAGTGGATGACAGAATTGGAGGTACAAGAAATCACAAGAGAACTGGAAAACAAAGGCCAGGCAGTGGGAGAAAGAGAAACAACAACATAAAGGATACATCCCAAACCAAAGAAGAACCTAAAGAAAAAAGTAACAATAGCGCTACTAATAAGTAAGGGACAGCTGGCACCAACGACTTAAGTGATTTAAGTGAAGAAGAGCAGAAGATTTTAGATGTGCTGCACGAAATAATGAGTAAAGAAGTAAGAAAATGTTTACCAGCATTAAAAGGCAACAACGGAATGCAGCTGCTAGAAATGATTAAGAAAGTAGATTCACTTATCAGCAGGATAGGTACTAAAAATATAAAAGTCACTAACTTATTGATTTATACAGGAGGTGTAGCAGTCACCAGAAACTTAGATATCTCACAAGGAAAAAATAAAAAAGAGCAGATGTGGAAATGGAGATTACAAAATAAAGTGAAGACTTTAAGACAAGATCTGAAGAGAATAGAAGCTTGGAAAACAAACAAGTTAGGAAACAGAAGATGCAAATCTTCCTTCGAGAAAAGATACTTAATCAAAGAGGAATGATTTGGGACAGTAATAGAAGAGTTGAAGCAGCGTATCATAGCAGTAGCAGGAAAGCTCACCAGATATCTGAAAAGAATAAATCAGTATCACAGTATAAATTATTTGAGACAGTTCAGAGGAGATTTTATAACCAAATAAATAGTGGAGAACGAAGTACTGAATACGAGAGACCTAATACAGAAGAAGCTAGAAAGTTCTGTCGTCATATTTGGGATAGGCCAGTCAATCATAATGGAGATGCAGTATGGTTAAACAAAGTGAGGGAAGAAGTAGTGAGTGAGAATCAGCCAGACCTAAGATTAACTAGTGCATTAAAAATTAAAGTGTTAGGAAAAATGCCGAATTAGAAAGGCCCTGGACCAGATTTAGTTCAAGGGTACTGGCTAAAGAAATTCAGTAGTTTACATGGGAGGCTGAGGGAACAACTTCGGGATTGCCTTAATGGAGGAATAACAGATTGAACGACTAGAGGGAGGGCAATATTCATTATGAAAGATAAGAGCAAGGGCAATACAGCTGGCAACTATAGACCAATCACTTGCTTACCATTAGTGTGGAAGCTGTTAACAGCAATGCGTTCAGAAAAGTATTTATGAGCACTTGGACCGCTAGAATTTACTGCCAGAAGAACAGAAAGGTTGCAGGAAGAATGCTAGAGGAAGGCATGATCTATTATACATAGACAAAGCAGTTCTAAATGAAGTAAAAGCTAGAAAGATAAATTTAACAATAGTATGGATAGATTATAGGAAAGCCTATATCATGATCCCACTCTCATGGATAAGTCAATGTTTCTGTATATTCAGTATAGCAGACAACATAAAAGAATTAATTAGTCTTAGCATGAAGAAATGAAAAGTAGATCTCTACTCAAGTTACACAATCTAAGGGAAAGTTAATTGGAATTTTCCAAGCAAGCTCGTTATCCCCTTTAATATTTGTCTTATGTTTGCTCCCCCTCTGTTTAGTGTTAAGGAAGGCAAAGGTAGGGTATCAATTCAGAAATAGTAAGGGAGAAATTAGCCATTCGCACTACATGAAAAAAGGACAGATAGTTAACAGCGAAGGCATCCAATTACCACATGGCCAGACATTAAAATCATTAAAAGAAAGAGAGTTATAAGTTTCTATGGGTATTAGAATCTGACAGTACTAACAATAGAAATGAACACGAAAATGGAGAAGGACGAGGAAGGGTGAGGAAGGTAATGAAGGAAAATTGAGAAGGGTGAGGAAGTCAAAACTAAATGGCCCGAATCTAGTGAAGGCTTACTCTTCTACTCTTTTACTTGTTTCAGTCATTTGACTGCGGCCATGCTGGGGCACCGCCTTTAGTCGAGCAAATTGACCCAAGGACTTATTCTTTGTAAGCCTAGTACTTATTCTATCGGTCTCTTTTTGCCGAACCGCTAAGTTACGGGGACGTAAACACACCGGC
>NC_068997.1:34402561-34404852 GCF_001194135.2 Octopus bimaculoides
ATATATATATATATATATATATATATATATATATATATATATACATACATATATACAACGAGCTTCTTTCAGTTTCCGTCTACCAAATCCACTCACAAGGCTTTGGTCGGCCCGTGGCTATAGTGGAAGACACTTGCCCAAGGTGCCACACAGTGGGACTGAACCCGGAACCACGTGGTTGGTAAGCAAGCTGCTTACCACACAGCCACTCCTGCGCCGGCTGTAAATACTTTGGCAGTATCGTTACTTAGATACTCAGCAGCTTTTGTAGATTGGACAAAAACTGAATTAGCAAAGCCAGGCCGAAGAGCCAGGAAGGAATTCAATATGAATGGAGGACTCCACACAAGGGCAGGAGTAGCAAGATTATACTTACCTAGAAAGGAAGGAGGAAGAGGGTTAATATCAGTAGAAGACTGCGTGGAGTTAGCTAGAGTAGTTATGGACTCCTATGTAGGTAATAGTGAAGAAAGTTCATTAAGAGCTGCTAGAGTCACAGCAAAACATAGAGAAACCAAAAAATGAAGTTAAAAACCAGAAAAAAAGAACAAAAATTATCCGACTGGCAGGAGAAGTTTTTGCAAGGTAGATTCTCAAAGATAGTTGCAGCCAATAGTAGTAGTGAGATATGGTTATGGTTGCAGAAATAAAAGCTGAAAATAGAGAAAGTTTGTTAGTAGTAGCACAAGATCAAGCTTTAAGGACTAATTGGATAAAAGGTAAGATAGATAAAAACTAAGTAGATTCCCAATGTAGGTTATGCAAATCAAAAGAAAAAAGTGTTACTCATATAGTAAGTGAATGTAGCATGCTGGCACAGAAAGAATACAAGTCATGACAAGCCAAGGAGAGTAATACACTGGGAACTATGTAGAAAGCTAGGATTTGAACATACTGATAAATGGTATGAACGTGAACCTAGTTAAGTACTAGAAAGTAAGCAATATAAAATGTTGTGGGAGTTTAACATTCAAACTGACAGAGTAATTGAACCAGAAGGCCTGATTTAGTAGAAGTAGATAAAGAAAATAAACTAGTTCTGTTGACGTACACAAATGATGAAAAAAATATGAGAGGTATAGAAAAAATAACAAAGTACCAAGACCTAGACATTGAATTACAGAGACTATGGAAAGTGTGGGTAAAATGGATCCCATTAGTTATAGGTGCGTTAGGAACTAGCCCTAAAGATTTGAGCAGATGGATAGAGGAAATAGGCATGAAACTCAGCTTAGTGCAGCTGCAGAAAACAATGTTATTAGGGACAGCTAGGATACTTAGGATGGTTCTTGACATCTAAGGTTACTTATTGTAGCCCAATGATAGGAATTTTTATTTTTCCAACAGTCTAATCTGCTGTGCGTATCTGGATAATAATAATAATAATAATAATAATAATAATAATAATAATAATAATAATAATAATAATAATAATAATAATAATAATAATAATAATAAATGCCCGGATGCAGTACCAGGCAGTGGCTCTCATGGCTTTTGATCTTAACTGATTGGAAGTGTTATCATGTACATTGTTTTGTCTTGGTATAAAAAGATGGGCTACAGCAAATATTCTGCTCAATATCAGATTTGTTTGTCAGTTGTTTCACCTTAACCAGTTGAGCATGTCCCTTGGTGGCTGACAATATCTGCATCTCTGATAATGAGCAGAAGTAGTGGGGGAGCATCATAACCATGTGTTGAGAGGAATTCTTTGGGATTTGAATAATTCACCATTGGAGACACAGGTGTTTTGTTCAACATCATTAAACAAACCTTATTCAGGGACCTTTTGAGCGGGGTGGGCTACTCGACCTGAAGACAATTCTAACTGGGCCCCACCTGCGAGGTCATGCGCTGGTTATCTTGATATGAGATCACCATCTCGCGCACATATGGTTGTGATGCATGTGCCTGGTGTACTCTTATCAGACGGGTATAATAATAATAATAATAATAATAATAATAATCAAGAATCTCAACGATTCTATGTGGTGAAAAGATTAGAAAAAGACAACACTCCCACAAAAAGCCTTCTTGGCAAGAACGCATTCAACACCAAATTAAGCTGCTTAGATCTGACATAGAATGTTTGAAAAACCTTAAATTTGACAAGAGTATCAAACCTACAAAGACCCAAAAACTAAAGAAAAAATATAACATGAAAACCATAGTTGACATTGATGCCACCATAGAAACCATCAAGCAAAAGGTATGTGCTAAAGCTGCCCGCATAGCAAGGTATGAAAAGCGTGTTAAATTCTTCCGAGATAATAACATGTTCAAAAATA
>NC_068997.1:34407832-34408362 GCF_001194135.2 Octopus bimaculoides
CTTCCCATCTTCGACCTGACGTGATACGCACGGACCCGGGTTTCTAGGTATTTACCCGCCAGCTGGAGGAGGTGTCTTCCTGGGGCTACAAGCTACAGTAGCATCCACCCTTAGCGGTTAGCCACATTTAAGTGACAAATATACTTCAGATTGTCGTGTAGCTACTGTTTATACCTCGTTCGGAGATTTATTATTGCTTGTTTGCACCTTTTCGAGATCAGTGACTTTTCGTCACTGGAAAAAGGATATATGTATTTGCATTGGGACCTCTTCGCATCGAAGACCGGTGATTGTCGTGCGCTGATGACCGGTAAATACCTAGAAACCCGGGTCTGTGCGTATCAAGTCAGATCGACGATGGGAAGGATGGCTTCCCTTTGCAAATACCGATTAGGGCACAGAAAGTGTGTCAATAGCCAGCTGGAGAACGTGTCCTCCTGGGGCTACAAGCTACAGTAGCACCCACCCTTAGCGGTTAACCACATTTAAGTGGCAAATATACTTCATATATATATACTTCATATATATAT
>NC_068997.1:34408720-34411693 GCF_001194135.2 Octopus bimaculoides
TATATTTACGGAGCAAATAATTCAGGAGTGAATATTTACGAAAATATTAACTTTATTATTATCTAGGTTAATATAAGTGATAATAACAGAATTAATATAGGCGATTGCAGGTTTAAAAAAGCATTAAATAGCTTGAGGATTAAAATTTATATTAATCAAAGGACATACTGTGTATATCTACATGCTAGAAACAACAGTCGAAGCCCTTGTTTAAACCGCCGAAAAAATAATACTGATATTAGCTACAGAAGTCAACCATACGCAAGTAAAACGGACAAGAAAATCATTCAACATACTGATATAGCATCCAGCTATAAATTTTCCAGTATTTGGACTCACGTGGATCGGTTTCTGGACTGGCCCTTACCTTCCTCGGAACGTGTTACAAATCCCACCAACCCGTCACGAATTTTTCATCGTGGTAACACGTGGTGAGGTAGGTAAGGCTATAATGCCAGTCCAGAAACCGATCTACGTGAAAATATATAGAAAATATATAGGTGGCTGCTATATAGGTATGTTGAATGGTTTTCTTGACCCGTTTACTCGCGTACGGTTGACTTCTGTAGCTAATAGCAGTGCTATCTTTTCGGCGGTTTGAATAAGAGTTTTTACTGTTATCTCTAGCAGGTAGACATACTGAGTAAGTCCTTTGATTAATATATATATATATATATACATACATGTATATGTGTGTGTATACAGATACTCAATCACTAATCCGGTATCGTTGGGACCTGGAGAGTGCCGGATTAGTGATTTTGCCGGATTATCGATTGATTAAGTATGGTAGGTTAGGTTCGGTAAGATACCCTTGTAAATCAGTACAAGTTGGTTAATAAAGAAAAGAGAAACATGAAATGAAATTTTAGAGAAGTTTTATTGAAATCAAATGAAGTTGAATAAAATTTTAGTAAAACTCAGGTCCAACGAGTGGTAAAGTACTGGTAAAATAATTGTGTTGACGTACACACAGATCATCACTGAGGTGAGGGGATATCAGGATTGCCATCTTCCTGAGATAAAGGGCTGTCAGGACTTCTGTCTTCATTATCTTGTAAGGTGAATGAAATATCAGGAACTGGGCGAGATGATGTGTACTCCTCTGTTGTACACTTTCTAGCTATTTTTTAGAACATATCTTGCAAGCTAAGTTTATCAGTTGATCAGTTTATACTGAAGCATGTAAATGTTCCTTATTTCTTGTTCACCTATAAAGCTGCGTTGATCTAGACCTTTTGGCAGTTCACCTGTTAGCTGAATTGACTGATCAATGGAAACTCTTTCTCTTACACCTTTCTCATTTTCACCACTGCTTTCTCCTTCACTGTCTTGCTGCTGGGGATTTACAACCGTCTACTCAATTTCTTGGTCAGAATAAGGATGAACAACAGCTGCATTTTCATCAACATTTATCCATTTCTCAATGTTAGATTCATCCAGCTTTGATGCAAGGTCCTCCACTCTAGGATTGATCAGATCATTAGCAAAAGACAACTGACCATTTATAAGCTGTTTTTCTTTTTGAAGGCCTAAATCTTGTAAAGTTTTGTTCAAATCATTCACCTGGTGTTGTCTCAAGCATTAACCGTGCCCACAAGTTGTGCCATCCATTCTTCAGTAAGTATGCATCTACAGATTTCCGACCATTAACAACACAGTAAACCATAATCTCTCATTAAATTCCTTAAGAACCTCACGTACTGTCTTCCCAGAGTTAACCGCACTCAGTAGTCGCCTCATAAAATCAGTGCGATACTTCGACTTTAATGAACGTAATTTTCCATTGTCCAGAGTTTGAATTAATGAAGTGCAGATAGGTGGGAGATAGAAACCAAAAACATTATTCTTTACAAGGAGTTTTGCTTTCGGATGCGCGGAGCAGTTATCTAAAATAAACATTAACTTACAGTTGCGGTCCAGGCCAAAAGTTATCAGCTGCATCCTTGTCAGCTGATCACTTTTCATTACACACGGCAGGAAACTGTAACCTACGACAATCCTTGAAACGCCACAGCCAGCCTTCACTGTAATCGCACTCGTTTTCCAGTCCGTGTTCTTCATGGAATGTTTTTGCTTGTTCCTTCCCAAGATCACCCGACAGCTTCCCTTTCACTCAATCTAAACCACTTCATCAATGCGTGATCTAGTTCTACACTTTTACCAGTCTTCATTGTTTTTCTTTTATACACTTGATTCTTTGATTCACTGTTGGCAAAGAAACGGAGTGCTCTTTCTGTTTTTCTATGTCGTAAACTGTCGAAGATCCAACGTTGTATAATCCACACAATCTTAACACAGACACACTGCTGTCAAGTTTTCCCAACAGTTCAACTTTTACTTTTATGGACAATGTACGGTGTTTACGCTTTACGCCATGAGAAGCACTTATTTTATGCATTGGAACAATGGCTGGGGCTAAAAGTGAAAAAGATATAATAATGAATGAAAAAAAAAATCACTGGAAAGGCCTGCCTTTGTTTACAAATGATGTGAATGTGTTTATCCAGCAAGTAGCGCCAACAAGTCGTAACGGCCGGTTGGTGCGACGACCTGGGAAATTTGAAATTATTTGAAAATTTTTCTAGCTGAAATTAATACCGGATAACTGATTGAACCGCCGTTGGTGTGCTTACGTCTCTGTAACTTATCACTTCGACAAAAGACCAATAGAATAAGTACCTGACTAAAAAAGAAAATAAATACTGGGATCGATTAGTTCGACTAAAATTTCTCAAGGCGGTGCCCCAGCATGGCAGCAGTCTAACGACTGAAACAAGTGAAAGATGAAAAAAGATTAGTATGCTGAATAATATGCATATATCTCCTTACAATCTTTTTACACCTAACCACCATCTGTATATATGTTTGTATGTTTACACACACACACACACACACACACACACACACACACACACACACACATATATATATATATATATATATATATATATATATATATATATATATATA
>NC_068997.1:34413347-34414898 GCF_001194135.2 Octopus bimaculoides
TATATATATATATATACAAATGCATACATCTCTGTGTAAGTGTGTTTATTGTCGATTACTCATCATTTCTCTCTTTCTTTGCCTCTTTTCCGTCTGGTCTAGTCTATCTCCCTATCATCTTTTCACACCTAACCACCATCTATTTCCTATTTTCCACGACCCACGCTCAGCACCCTCCTACTACATCTCCAGCCGAGAGTTTCAGATCACATTGTAACTCTAATTAGATTGATGATAGTTTTAGATAACATAGCTGGTCGGGCGTTGTCAAGCATGGTTCACTACAGCCATTCTCACGTATATGGCGTCTACGTTCCGTATGACACTAATACTATATCTGACCGAACTACGTATTGCAGCTTTCATATTTCCTTTGACAGTTTCTATGCCGTATATAGTTGTTTTTATTGGTTTCTTTTTCTATTTCGTCTACAAACGGATTCTATGTGTGTGCTAATTACTGAGATATATTAAAATTTTTGTTGGCATTATCGGTAGAGAAGTAAGACAAACATTTTGTGGTATTCAATTATATTACTTTACGTTCTAAGTTATAACTTTGCAGTTAGAACTTTCTTAATTCCCTTTCTTATTTTACTAGTTTATAAATATTTATTAGTCAAGTATTTGAATTACTTTAATTCGATTTTTTCTTTTCGCAAATGCGTGATTTTGTGCCTATGTTAGTAACAATGGTTATTAGTTGAGGCATTGTGAAATGTAAGTTGCCAACACGCCAAGACAGCAACTGTATTTCGACTGATTTCACTTACATTTCACAAAAATGGGTATTGTTTTGCATATCGAGTTTTGAACGTCTCCAATTAACAATGTGTCTTTTCAATTCTGTCTATTGATTTTACTCTTTTGACAGTCATTTTCTTCGAATACGGAGAAAACTCAACAATAATACGGCATAAGCAGAATCATGTATAGGATATGAAAGTAACTCAAACTTTTAAACTGGCCAAACAACATTTTGAAGATAAGAGATGAAATACCCTCTTCATTTTTTTTATTAACTCTGCGCCGATCACATTTGAATTACAAACAATTTGGACACATATTGAAATTTGGAACTCAAAATTGAAATCCGATATGTGTGTGACTAAAAATGTAAAATGTTATTAGCATGAAGCAGTGTTTTATATCTACATAAAGCGCTTCCCGTTAACATAACAATGCTTCAGAAGCAGTTTCTTTTTCCAACAGTTAATGCGTACCTTTCTCGTCAATTATCGCTTTCAAATTGAAACACTGATGCGTAATGCGTGCATGTAGGATACATCTGGTAAGGACTAGAAAATGAAATAGATCTGTTCTAGCGATATTTAGGATATTTTTATCGGTTTCTTTTAATATATAGATAAACCTGTCACCGTAATTAATCCGCAGTTAGCGAGGCGAAACACATTATATATATATATATATATATATATATATATATTTGTATATTTAGATCTCTACCAAATATTTGGTAAAAATATTGTACCTGTTATCAACGTAGCAAAATTCTCATATGAAAGGTTATCATACAATTTTGTGTGCATA
>NC_068997.1:34415016-34419802 GCF_001194135.2 Octopus bimaculoides
GTTTCATTAATTCATAGCAGACAGCAAACAACAGACAACATTAATAGTTGTCTTTAAATTACATGTGTATAAACAGGTTGTAATGGCATGAAACATATTGAAACTGCATACAATATCGGTTAAGAAAACCGTTATATAGTAAAGTAAGTAAGTAAGTAGGTAGTGTTGTTAACTTAGGATATTAACCTAGGATATTAAGTAGCGACAAGCAATCGACGCTGTAATTTCAATAAAAACCGTTTGACTTTTGAAAGTAAATAAAACGAAGAAAGAAAATAATCTGTTATATATTATAATAAAATTATAAATTAATGGTCAAAGAGAGATAAATCTAGTAAATAATATTTCTGAATTATATAATCCACTCAAATGTGCATAATCATATCAAATAATTATATTACATTTTAATTTTAGAATAGTAATGAGACTTATTTTAAGGTTATATAAACAAGATAAATTAGAAAATATAAATTATAAATAATAATACATAAAATAAATTAGGTTACATTCAGATTGCAACCATCAAAGTTTTTGAAAAAATATATATTAATTTAGCTTAATAATGGGATTCAAATACAATATTAAAAATAATATCAAAAGAAGGAAGAGATTTAATCGATAAGGTAAAAAGTAAACAGTTTTTTACGATGCAATCGTTACTATCTCACATATAAATATAAATGAAAAATCAAGTAACTATTATCAAAACTCATGATTGTATGTATAGAAACAGATACTATAAGAATAAGCGTAAACCATGTTAAAATAGTATCATTATATGGATTTAACTAACCCCTTCAGGCATGTTATTAAGTAAAATAACCTAGGATATTAATCTAAGAAATTTAATGGCTACATGCATACTACGATATTACATCAACTAAATTATTACGATGCAATCGGTATAAACTTACATAGAATTATAACTGATAAATCAAGTAACTAGAATCAAAATTCAAGAATGTAATATAGAAAACGTTTCTATGAAATTAAAGGTAATTCATGTTATATTAACATCATTGTATGGATTTAACTAATCCCCCCAGGTAGGTTACTAAGTAAAATAACCTAGGATATTAAGCTAGCATATAAAGTAGTTACATGTATACGACGCTATTATATCAAATAATTCATTAGATGCTTGAGAAAAAAGCCAACTAACCTAAAATAAGGGAAAAAAACTTATCTGTAATAGATCACAACAGAAATAAAATTAGCATAAAAAATTCATGGTCGAAGAGAGGTAGATCTAGCAAAATAATATATATATTTTCTAGAATCTAAATAATTCACTCAATGTGATTAATCCTATCAAATCATTATATTAATTTTTAAATTAAAATATTTTTGAGACAATTAAAGGATATGTAATCAAGACAATTAAGAAATTATAAATAATAAAATAAAAATAAATTAGGTTACACTCAAATTGCAACCATCAAAAATTTAAATATACATTACATTAACTTAGTAGTGAAATTAAATTACAATATAAATAAATGAAGGGATTTAATCGATAAAGCAAGCAGTAAACAATAATTTCACTGTCATCTATACAAAAATTACATAGAATTATAAGAGAAACTTCAATAATGTAGGAACCAAACTTACCATTGTACATATATGAAAAGGTTATATGAAATTAAAGCTAAACTAAGTTAATATAATATCCTAGTATGTAGTTAAAGCTAAATCAAGTTAAAATAATATCCTAGTATGTAGTTAACTAACCTCTCCAAAGTAGATGTTTTTTAAGCATACAAACGTATGCTTCATCATATGTTTACATATGTAATTTTGTTAACTAGGTCACCCTTAGAGAAAAGTATGAAATACAATTCTAAATTACAGAGGGAACAAAAATCTTTGCCCTTGTCGTATAGAGACGGTTTAACTATAATTGACCATTCTAAAGAATACCCCTTATTTTGGTCTTTAAGTTGCCAAATTAATCTACTAAGCCCCGTGCTATTTTGTTTCTTTCTATCTCTAAATATTGAATAATGGTTCAATATTCTTTTCGAAATTTCGAGCGAAGACGATCCAATATAAACCCTAATTTCATTTTTAGTTAATACGTCACACTGGTATACAGTATTTTTGGTTTTAGCATTTACACTTAGGAATTTAATTCTATTAGGATTTAATTCTGATATTACTATTTTGTTGTTATTATTATTCGTATTTTTATATTTGGTGACTTTTAAATTAGCTATAACTGTGTCACCTGGAAAATTAAGATTATTACCTATATTTATATTATTAGACTCTTCAATAAAGTTAGAGCTTAATAGTTTAAAGTCGTGGGAGGCGATAATTTGTGTTAAATTCTTGGTATTTGAAAAGCCAAATCTGACCTTATGTGCGTTTATGATTTTGTAGTAATGCGAGTTTTTGGGAAAATTTCTACTAACTACATTCCTGAACAGGGTAACTAAGTTCGACTTAATTTGTTTACCAAATGGAATAACGAACCATATATTATCCTCATTTTTGGTATTATAAATATTACTACTATTCCCAAATAATTTTACTCTACCTCTGTTAGGATTGGATTCATATCTAGAGTATTGTGGTTTACCTCTATTCTTTCTTACGATGTTATTATTATTATTATTATTATTATTATTATTATTATTATTATTATTATTATTATTATTATTATTATTAATATTGCTAATATTTTCACCTGCCTTAGGGGAATCAGAATCTGGTTTAATATAGTATACCTTTTCTTTATAACCCGCTCTAGATAAGGCAGAGTTATAGAACTTTGCCTCATTTTCGAAAACAAAGGCGTTTGCCGATAGGTTAGATAATCTTAGTGATATATTCTTTACCAAACTATCCGTTATTGATCTAGGGTGATTACTAAACTTACTGATGTACTTCAGGTTACTAGAAGGCTTATGGTATGGTCTATATGTTTTATTATGTAAGTCCAATGTTACGTCTAAAAAATTAGCTAATGATAGATCATCTTCAAAAATTATACGCATTCCCATTCGGCGAAAAAATCTGGCTAATGTATTCTTAACCTTTTGTACTTGTTGACTAGAGCTATTCCTAAGATATGAGAGACAATCATCTCTATATAGATCCCGCCCTAATATTTGGGAATTGATCTTCCATTTCATTAAGGATGAAAGAACATACAATGTCAGCTATCTGTGCCGAATCAGAGCTCCCCATAGGGACATCAAATGTGTCCGGGGTATCTTTGCGAATCCAAATTTTATTATTGAACTTAATAAATGATTTTCTAGCGGTTAATATCACATTGATCTCATCCCTTGTAAGTCCCGCCTTATTATGTGAAAACCACAATGCTTTGTTAAGTATGATAGGATTAATAGATGAGTAAAAATTTGCAAAATCAAATTGACTAAATTTCACATTTTCCTTATCCTTAATCAATTTGAACGATTCTACAACTTGTGTAGAGTTAAACCATAAATAAAGTTTTAATTTCTTTACTATTGTAGGGATATATTTATCTAATATATTCTTACTAAGTGTCCCTATATCCGACTTAGTCGGGCAAATGAATCTTAAGGAAGGATCAGTTCAAAAATTACTCTTGTGATCTTTAAGGATAAATCGCAGTTCCCTAGGTACTAGTGGTTCAGTTCTGTTCAATAGGTTAAAGCTATTCATTAACTTTTTAGCTTCAAGATTTACTTTTCTGAGTATATTCTTATTTGTTATTTTGTAGTTTTTCTCTTTTTCTTTTTTAAGAAGGTCAAGATAATGTTGTTTCTGTAGTTTATATATGTTTCCTGTTTTGTCAAATTTAATTAAAATTCCGTTCGTTCTGTTAATTTCCCTGGTAATCCTGCTTAGGTACTCCAAATGTTGGTTCCTTCTAAGATATTTATTTATTTTAATGTTCTTAACAACTGTCCAAAGTTCATCTTCAAATTTATCCAGCTTCGGATTATATGGTGGGGTTTTCCTAGATTTAAAAAGCTTAAGTTGTCTAGTTTTCCATGCACACTCTTTCATAACTGCAACTGTACATAAAAAACAAGCTTCACCTTCCTTGGGTAGTCCGGTGAGCGGTACACTCTTAATCACAGACTCAGCCAATAGCTGTACTCTTAGAGGTGTGACAGCACGTGTTGAACGTAAATTGTCATCTCCGAAAGCTGGGTGCACTGAACAAGAGCGTGCAGGATAGTTACCTTCTCCTGCCTGCATCTTGGACATTCGGGTGGCACTGAAATCCCGTGCCTGCACAATTTCTCGTGGACAGGTAACGCATTCCTGAAACACTGCCAAGTCAGGGATCTTTGGTAATTATCCAAATACCCTGCCCTGAAAGTGTTCGGAAACAAGTTGGATAGCTGGTTCTCATAGATTCCCAGTGTCTCTCCTAGAACGTCGTCACTTTTAGCCTCTACCAACCCTTTGTAAAATGCAGAGGTGGTATTCCCGCAGCCGGCCTTGCGCGCCCTGTGGATTAGCGCAAGTGCCTGCTGGCATTCCTTTTGCCATTCAGTCGTTTTTAGTCTTTTAATCAAACCGGGTTTGAATTCCCCCAGAGAGGCTGGTCGTGGAAAGAATTCCTCGGCGAGCGAATTCCACATCTGACCACCATCCAGGTAAGACCAGAGATGCACATCAACAACCACGGCATCCCTAGGCCACCTTTTAACGGTTCCTGGCAGCAGACGGAGCACCTCACAAGCGGCTTTCCCCTCCACAATAAGCGGAAGAGAATCCGAACCAGCTTGTTTAGCCACAAATCGGGGTAAGGGACTACGGTCAGGCGGTAGGTGATAAC
>NC_068997.1:34419827-34424587 GCF_001194135.2 Octopus bimaculoides
CTCCATCTGGGAGTCCGGACCAAACCAAACTCCGAGCAACTTAACAGGACCATCCGTCCAGGACACTGGACGATATCGGCTTGCTGCTCCAGGTGCCGGGCCGCAAACCGACAGTCTTGTCATGGTTAACTTTTGCCCCTGCCACCGTCTCGTATCTTCTGATTGCCTCCGCTACGCGAGGTAGCTGAGTCATCTTGGATACGGTAATGGTGACGTCATCCGCATATGCAGAGACACCCTTACCACTTCCGATTTCATTAGTGGTGCATCCCAATTTCTCCAACTTCCGCAGCAATGGCTCAAGAGTCAATACATACAGAAGTGGAGACAGGGGGCACCCTTGACGGACTGAACGTCAGATCTCAAACGGCTCCGACAGGTAACCGTTCAACTGAACCGTGGATTTGATGCCACTATAAATGGCCTTCATCCAACCACAGAATTCCAGACCTAGCCCAGCGCCTCAAAGACCGCCGACAGATATCGATGTTCAACCCTATAGAAAGCTTTACTTTGGTCTAAATGGACCAGTGCCCCACCTTTACCGGAAACTTTACCCACCCTGTCTAAGGTGTAGCGTAAGAGATGAAGATTGCCCTGGATCGACCTGCCAGGGATGGCACATGTTTGCGCCTTCCCGACAAGCTTCTCCGCGACAACCGTCAACCTTTTTGCTAGCACCTTGGTCAAAATCTTTAACACATTTAGTAGAGTTATTGGCCTGAAATTACTAATATGGTCTCCCTTGCTCGGGTCTATTCTCACTAGTGTTACCACTCCCCGACTCACAGAGCTGGGAATTCTCCCATTCTGTTGCCAGTTCGTGTAAACGCAGGCCAGCAAGTGTCCGAACAAATCCGGCATACTATTGTAAAACTCATAGGGCAGACCATCCAGTCCCGGTGACTTGTCCCGAGCGCACTCTGCCAGTACCCCTTCGACCTCCGCAGCTGTGATCGATCCTTCACAACAACTCGCCTCACCTGCCGAGAATCGCGGTCCGTCAGCCAGGAAATCCCTTAAGGGATCCCCATGGTCCAACGCCTCGTTCGTCCCAAACAACTGTGCGAAATTCTGATGAAAGGCCTTCTGCATCTCCTCCTGTCCTTCGATCCGGCGCCTCTGTTCGTCAATTAAAGACTGTACTGAAGCTTTTCTGCCTCTCCGACTCTCCACACGACGGGCCCATCTGGCAACGTTAATACTTTCTCTGCCCACCGTGCGTAACTTAGCCCTGACTCTACTACCTCTGTGTTTGGCGTGGAGGTGACGGAATAATACCGATCTCGCCGCCAACACTCTGGATGCAGAGCCTGATGCTGTGGCCTCCTCTAACTCCTTAGTTAATTGCCCTTCTAGTCTAGTTCCCTCTATACTTAGCTCTTTGCTAACTCTAAGAGACTCTAAACGTATGGCTGCTTTGAGGGCGCACCACCATCTGTTATTAACGATGGCTCCGCATAATTCCCTCTGCACTAACTCCTTAACCCGAACACGGAGGACATTACTAGTCAAAATAGACTTGTTCATCTTCCAGTACCCGGGTCCCTGTCTATGACACTTAGCTAACTGTATCTCACACGTCACAAATTTGTGATCCGTGTAAGAGGTACAGTGAAATTGTAGACAGCTAACTATATCACTATCACTATCTTTTATAATAACCCTATCTAAGTAATACCTTTGTGAACCGTCGTTATTTGACCACGTCCACTGTGGAACGAGCGGTTCATCTAGTCTGTAGCGGTCTACTAGTTTATAGCTCGCTAGTAGCCTTTTTAGGCCAGGGCTTTCTCTTCTATTCGTCGAGCCACCACTATCCACTCGCACGTTGAGAATAGCGTTGAAGTCTCCTGTTAAAACAAAAGTTTTCCACGACATTAGGAAATTTTCCAAGTCTCGAAAGAAAATCGTTTGTCTATCGTCCAGTGGAACATAGACTGCCACCAGCCTGACTGGCTGCTTACTCACATGTGTCACATCCAGAACGATCAGCTTACCTTCTGGGTCAAGAAAGACTGTACTTACCTGTACGTGCAAGCTTTTTTTGAACAGTACAACAACGCCCCCACTCATTCCTTGACTCGGAGAAATAAATTTCTCGTAGTCGTTCAGAAGAGGCGAGAACGACTGTGGGACGTTCAGCTTGGACTCAGTCACAACGCATATATCCAACTCACGCGACCTGAGGTCGTCGAGGAGGCATGTCTGCTTCCATTTCGACCCCAGGCCACGTACATTCACACACCCTAACTTCACTTCCATGATAAAAAGCGTTTACTTTACCTTAAAAATAGCAGGAGGGTCTTCACGACTTTCGTCGTCCCCTCCTCCTGTATCATCCTTGTCCGGCGTAGCCATTGGTGTTAGGATTATTTTCTTCTTAACTATAAATTGACTCACGTCATGTATGTCTTCTTTGTATAGCTGCTTGAATTGTTCGTAATGTTCTGCCGTAATCCTAGCTAACCGTATGTGTGGCGGTTTGCCTTCAATTGGACCCAACACTGTATAGTTTGTTTTTGTTATAATCCCGTGTAATGTTTCGTTTTTTGAATTGTATGAAACATTTCTTTCTTGTGGAGGTTTAGGGGCGGGTTTCAATTTGGGAGTTTTTTGTGTGTTTTGTATTTTGTCTTTTTTTTTGGAAGGGGAGGGGAATCTGGGCCAAGGGTTTTTTCCTTTTGTTTGTTACCACTCTGAACTCCATGTCTTCTTTATGTTAATTTTCATTGCTACCTTGCGGCTTTTTATTCTTTTCTTGGTTGTCGTCTTTTTCTGGTTCAGCTTTCTCAGTTATTTTTTTCATCCTGTTGGGGAGGGACCTCTACTTTTTTTGCGTCGGTTTTCTCACCTTTTCACATTCGGAGCGGACGTGGCCCTTTTCACTACATTTGAAACATCTGGGCCGTCGTCCCTCCACCGACACTCTTGCACTGAGTCCCTCCCCTATGAAAATTCTGTCTGGTCTGCTTTCGAGCGTTTCTTTGGACGCTTGGACCAAGAGTTCAAGCGTCTGTCCCTTCCAATTTAGTGCGTTTCTCTTTCTCATGGAGAGGATATTTACCTGCTCTTCCACATCATAAATAAGTGCAGCTACCATCCAAAATACGTCATACCCGCCCGGAATTTCCTCAGTTGTAATTTTGGCTGTTCTCCGGCCGAGGTATGTGGGTAACAACATTATTTCGTCAGTTTTTAGAGTTACCGTAGATGTCTCTTTAGCTACATCGGCGTTTTCAAATTGTGCCTCAATAGTAGCATTACGTGGGCCTCTTCCGACATATTTTATTTTTTCCCACACAGGAGCGAGGCACTTTTCAATAATATCTGTCTTCATAATCATGATGCGCTTTTCCTTTCTATTATATACTTTATATATAACGGTTTTAATTGCCAAATCTTGTAAGATTTCTTTTAGTGGAATTAGCCTGGTTTCATTCTCGGTATGTTTTATCAGGTTCCTGTATTTGAACAACTGTTCTGGCACAATATCTATTTCTTGAAATTGTCCGCCAACAGCGGCAGAAAAACTATTCACTTTTTTAACTTCCTTGGGTACTTGTTGGTTTTCTTGTAGCTGTGGCACATTTTCTTCCTGTAGAATTGGGAAGTCCTCGTTGCAAAGTAGAAAGTCTAGGCGTAACGCCATTCCATCCTCCATATTGAATAAATTTTCCTTTCACAGGAACACAAAAAAGCGGTTTGTAATTTTTTATCGCTTTAAAAAGAGAGCAGAAAAAACAATTTTTCGCCCCGCTGGGCGAAAATTAACGCTATACAACGTTTGACAGTTCAAATTAAGCACAAGCAACAATAAACATCAACTTGACAGTAACAATAATAATAATATACAGAGATAACGCAATAAATATGGTAAATGCACACCGAAGAACAAAATAATCTAGTTCTGGAAATTGTTTTGTAAGCGACAGACTACGCTGACGATCTTGCAGATATCTGCGTGTTTGCATACGGAGATATTAACAAGTGAAACATTTGTACGTAGGTAATCGTTTTTTATTTCATATATTTTCATTTCTCTTGCTCATTTTTCACTTTGGCGCGCTGAGGGCGGAAATAACTCTGCAATTAATAAATTTCAGCAGCTAATTTACCGGTTAGAGAACATTTTTATTTAAAATTAAATAGGGTAGATATTAATCAATTAAAACCAGTGGCTTAGCATATTTAAAAAATCCGAATATTAAAAATTGTGTTACATAAAAAATTAAGAGGACTGACCACTAAAGTGGACACCTAGTATGCTAAACATAGACGTCAAATCGCCATTACCACGAAACTGCTGAAATTTATTAACTGCAGAGTTATTTCCGACCTCAGCGTGCCAAAGTGAAGAGATTTGAGAAAATATAATTTGTAGAACTTTATACATGCTCTATTTCGGTTGAGCGTTCTGTATCTAGTTCTGGAAATTGTGTTTTGTAAGTGACAGACTACGCTGACGATCTTGCAGATGTCTGCATGTTTTCATATATAGATATTAACAAGTGAAACCATGGTACGTAGGTAATCGTTTTTATTTCGTATATTCTAATTTCTCTTGCTCATTTTTACATTTTGGCGTTTTGCTGAGATTTTCTTGAGGACACACTCTTTGTGATAATGGCGATTTTTCGTCTATGTTTAGCATATTAGGTGTCCACTTTAGTGGTCATTCCTCTTAATTTTGTATGTATACATATATATGTACAGATATGTATATATTCATATATATACATGTGTATATATATATATAT
>NC_068997.1:34424887-34428772 GCF_001194135.2 Octopus bimaculoides
TATATATATACATACATATATGATGATTGCTTCATCTTCAGAGATGATAGTTGTCCCATCAACACAGATACCACATCCAATCACACGGTACAATCACTCCATTGATGAGCCCTTAGATGACTTTTAAGAACAGCTGCTTCACAGGGTTTAAAACACAAGTGACAGATATTATTCAAGTTTCTTCTATATCTTTGCCTTTTGGAATCTGATTCTGAAGGAATGTTTTTGAAAACTAGCATCTGTCTTTTAAGTCCAGATATTGTCTTACAAGGTTTTTGACATATGACACGAGTCCTAAGAGGTGGTTGGTGTCCAAGATCATTACATATCTGGGCATTACGATTTTCATGTGACTTCATATGGTTCAAGTACCCTGGTTTGGCAGCAGAACACGGTTACATATAATACATATCCAGCATCCACTGTTGATTACAGTTCCAATTATCCCTTTGCGACAGGCCCTTGGCATTACAACCAGTTCTAACAGCACCTCTCCGCTTGTTCGGATGTAGAGCATCATTTTCCCAATCACTGTTGTTCATATCTAGTTTTTCCATGTTTTTCTTCACACAGCCCTTATACCTTTTCCATGGCTTATGTTGTGGTCGCTTACCAGAGTTGAGCTAACTATAAAAAAGACGCTTTGGCAAACGCTCGTCTCTCGTTTTTATAACATGTCCAGTCCATCTCATTTGAGCCAAGATAACATGTTGTTCAGTTGAGTTGCAACGTGCCATATGGGAATATGGGAAACCTCTATATCTGGTATGAAACATTCCCACTCGACTCCTAGATACGTCTCAGGCACTTTTGATAAAATCTCTTCAGCATTTTTATGTAACGCTCATAAGTGGCCCATGTCTCACTTAAATAAAGAAGTGCAAACAATACACACGATTTAAAGACACTGATTTTTGTCTGCAAGGAAATACATCTATCCGCCCATACTCACTTTTCGAGCTTACACACACACACACACACACACACACACACACACACACATATATATTGGAAGGTTTAATAATCAGGTACTTAGATGTCTGGATGGTTGTACATTTACAGATTTTTATTCATAGGTCACATGTTTTATAAACTAGCGCTTTCACCTAGTCTTGTAGAGTTTTCAAATTTTGATTTCACCTTGAGAGGCTGTCTCTTTTTATAGTATTATTGAATGTGTAGGGGTGGAGAGAGATATATATAGGATAGAAAAAGAGAGGCTGAGGAATGGAGGGAAAAGTGAGAGGAAGAGTGTGGGTGTGTGTGTGTGTGTTTTTGTGTGTGTGTGTGTGTGTGTGCGTGCGTGCGTGTATGTGTGTGCGTGCGAGTGTGTGTGCCAGTGTATCTGAAAGGAGTGTCAATGGGAAAGAGAAGGGAAGAAGAAAGAAGAAAATTGTGTTTACAGCTGGTCAGTTCTTTCAATGACAAGTTTATTCCTGGCCTTTTAAAAAATGGCAAAACCAGGTGGCACTGTTTGGAAGAAAGTTGTTTTTCAAAAAAATTGGCATCATTGTCTAGTGGGAGAGAGTGTGTAGGTGTGTTTTTGTATGTGTGTGTATGTGTGCGTGTGTGTGCACACACACACATATATTTTTTTTCCAGAGGAATAAAGATAAGGAACAATTCTTTATAAAATGAAGATAGTAGAATGGGTAATAATGTACAAAGGAAAGTGTCTTGTGGAGGAGCTCAATGAAAGAGATATGCATACAATTTCTTGTACATTGTAAGGACATTAATTTACAGACTAAGTTAATAGTTCTAGATGGGTTGTGATTTTCATGTTTTCAGCCATTCAGTTTCGGTGAGAATTTTGTTATGAAGTATTTCTCCATATTTTTCCTGAAGGAGGTGTCGTTCCTTGGGCATTTATAGAAGGGAAAGATCTTAAATTTTCCTTCTCCCCATGCTTCTAGGTGTTCATTCAATGGAAATTTTCGTAGTTCCTCCTGTCGGACATGTGTATATATATGTGTGTATATGTAAGTATATATGTATATGTATATGTATATGTATATGTATATGTGTGTGCGTGTATGTGTGTATGTATATAGCCTTGACTAATGAAATATCACTATTTCTGTAATAATTTGTACTGGATGAAGGACCAAATTTGTAAAGTAAACTAATTTTTTAATTTTATTTATATTTCACCAACAATTTTCATCCTTTTCACATACTTCACTATCTTTGTATATTCATCACAATATTTCATTATTCTTAATCGTTCTTCAACTTTGGAACAACAGAGCCTAAAAACGGCAAGAAACCCAGATAGTGGGACATTTTTGTGCCAACTAGAATTGAACCCAGTTACTTAGGTTCTCATATTTCTCTCCTACCTTTTTTTGAACTAACTAGTTGTATAGATGTAAACACAATTCCTTCCTCTTCCTTCCTTCCTTCCCTTCTCTTTTCCATTGACACTCCTTTGAGATACAGAAGCACATAAACGCGCATGCACGCACACACACACGCACACAAACACACAGACACAAACACACACAAAAACACACCCGCACACTCTCTCCCATTTGACAATGATGCCAAAAACTTTTTGAAAAACAACTTTCTTCCAAACATTGCCACCTGGTTTTGCCATGCAAAAAAAACTTGATTTCAGCGGTCATATATATTGCATGAACACTATATAAATACATATTTGCAAATATATATGCATGTGCATGCGTTAGTTTCTGTCTGTTTACTAACCACATTCCTACACTCATGACTGAAGTGTATTTAAAACAAATATGAAATAGACATAAAGAGATGTTGCAGTAGATATCAACACTTGCTTGAAAGTATCAATAAGGTATTGCTATGAGACATGGCATCATGAGAGGTGTTGGTATCCAGAAGACCCAAGGTGGCAGGTTACGCTATGTAAGTGCTATAGAAGGAACGTAATTAAATGCTCAGTTCGATGATGCGAGTGAGGAGTCTAACGCGGGTCTTGTAAGAGCATATATATGTTAAATAAAATACAACAAAACCAAGGCTGTGTGGAAGTTTTAGGACATTTATAGTCTTACAGCTGTTTCTGGGATATTAGGGATATCCCTTCATCAGAGACGATGTGAGGTGTTTAAATAGAGGGAAATATTAGAGTTCAATATGAGGAGTTAATTTGGAAAAGGAAGCAGAAAAGGAGTACATAGGGAAATAGGAGAATGAATGTAGAAATAAAAAATTAAAGTGTATAAAGATGTTATATTTTAAATTATGTGTACTAAAGTTATTTAGGGAGTATATTATTTAAGAGCATTATTTTTTTACGTATACTTCTATTTGACCAGGATCTTGCATTTTAAATGTTTTTTTAATATCTAAATGTTTTTTTCTTCGGTATGAATTTTGTATTTATTCTGATGTTTATAACTCCAACGTTCTATTTTGAAATCTACAGCGTCCCGGATTGGTTAACAACTGAACTTCATAGTATACCATCATTATTTTTGAATTAATTTATCATTTGCTTGATCTCAACACCTTTAAGATGAACGGTTGTATATCATCTCATTCCTTTTCATCCTGTTTTGCATATTTTCATTGGTCAACTATGAAAATTGGATTTGAATGTTTTCTATTTTTATTGTCTGCATATTACTACTACTACTACTACTACTACTACTACTACTACTACTACTACTACTACTACTAATAATAATAATAATAATAATAATAATAATAAGACCCCGATGAGATGTGGTATCCCATATTTTATAATATTTAATGATATTTTATAATATGCATGAATCGTTCTGGATATTGCATCGAAATGTTCATAGGTCATTTTCATTTTCATTATTATTATTATTATAAAGTATTTTCAATGGATCAGTTTTGAGCTCTCTTTAAAGTCTCTCTCTCTCTCTCTGTATA
>NC_068997.1:34428836-34430306 GCF_001194135.2 Octopus bimaculoides
ATATATATATATATATATATATATATATACATACATATATATATATACAAATATATACATACATATATATATATATATATGTATGTATATATTTGTTTCAGTCATTTATATATATATGTGCATGTACATATCTATGTGTGGGTGTCTTTGTTTGCGTCTGTGTTTGTCCCCCATCTCAGTTTGACAACAGGTGTTGGTGTGTTTGCGTCTCTGTAACTTAGCGGTTCACCAGAAGAGGACCATAGAATAAATACTAAGCTTAAGAAATGTCTTGCTATCGATTTGTTCTGATAGACTACTTAGTGAACGAAGTAATCTATCAGGGATAAGCCTGGCTGTACCGGTCTATGATAAACGGGTTTGTGTGTATATATGTGACTGTTTGTGTATGTATGTGTGATTATATCGTCATCTGTAAGTGTTTCTTCGTAAATGTAGCTACTAAATGACCAACAGAGCAGAGTATATAGAATAAGACAGAAGACTATATAAGTAAAAGTAGAGGAGGAAGGATAAAGATAGAGGAACACAGAGGGACAGTGTGTGAGGGGGAGGAAGAAAAGCTTTGGTAAAAACAGAAAGGCTGATTAATGAAGAAAGTAGATTTTAAAAGAGAGACGAGAAGAAAGGGAATGGTAAGAGAATTAAACTTGAAAAGAACGTCATCTGTCCTGGTTATAAAGAGAAAACAGAACAAAGAAATAAGCGAAAGGAAATAATGACTGAGAGAATAGTAGAGGTATGAGTGATGGAAAGGGTGTGAAAAAGTAGAAAAAGAGCGAAAGAGTAAAGATAAGTAGAAAAGAAAAAGTAATGATAATTATATAGAAGACTGAGTTTCTTAATGTTTGTGTGAATGAGTGAGGGAGAGATGTATACATATTTGTTACCTCCTGGTGCAACACAACTGGGTAATTTTCTAACAGGCGCCAATAACGTTTATACGGAGAGCTAAAGTTATTCCTAACCCTAAATTGATTCTTTTTCCCTGTTAACAGTTTATACTGCTGAGTGGTTTGTTGTGACTATGTGGCCAGTTAGTGGTCAGAAAGGAATTTCTAACGGCTTTTGTTTCAGAACAATTCACTTGATATGCATTGCCCTCTGTCAGCATATGCCTTCATGCATATTTGCGTCTATATATGTTAGTATATTTTATCTTTTATCCTTTACTTGGTTCAGTCATTAGACTGTGGTCATGCTGGGGCACCGCCTTGAAGGGTGTTTAGTTGAAGGAATCGACCCCACTTATTTTTTCAGCCTAGTATTTATTCTATGGGAACCTTTTGCAGCACCACTAGAATACGGGGACGTAAACACACCAAAACCGGTTGCAAGCGGTGGTGACGGGCAAACACAAAAATAAACATAAACACACACACACATATACATAGATGCATACATACATATATACACACACATATACATACGTATATATATATATATATATATATATATATATATATATAT
>NC_068997.1:34430720-34432270 GCF_001194135.2 Octopus bimaculoides
CTTTATATTACATTAATCTTAATAAAATAAGATTAAGATTAATGTAATATAAAGCTGAAGCAGATTAACACCAAATATACAGTGCGTGTGTTTTTATTGGCTAAACTGGCAATATGACCATCCCCAAGTACAACAACATATATATATATATATATATATATATATGCGCGTGCGCGCGCGTTTAGACTTATATATATATGTTTATACTTATATATTGAATGTTTGTATATATGTATGTTTCTCCGGTTTATTTTTCCATTTTCTGAATGGAGAGAGATCTGGTTCCTAGCCTAGAAACAAGGTTCATTCATTGGAATCTGGTCAGCATCAACAGAGTAGTTATATAGGTATGTAAGTATATCTGTAAGTATGTATGTATGTATGTATGTATGTATGTATGTATATATACACACACATATGCATACATACATATATATATATGTGTGTGTGTGTGTGTGTGTGTGTGTGTCTGTACATTACATAGACAGCTCAATAAACGGATATTTTTGTACTAGTCTGAAAAGAGTGAAACTTTTCAAAGTTAAATGTTTAGCTGTTATATAATATAGACTAAATAATATATGAATTACTCGAATATAGGCACAATCTGCCAGACATACCATTCTTAGAAGACCTGGTACCTATTTTCTTCAATGTGAGACATATAGAGTGACATTTAGGGATTAAGAGCATTCCCCGGCATAATCTGTGTTGCTGTTTTCTTCAGTTACTTTCTCTTTGTGTCTCTCAGGCTCTTCTCTTCCTCGGTATCTGTGAGTCTGTCTTCCTGTTTCTTTCTCTCTATTTCTATGGTTCACTCGCTTTGTACGCGTGTATGCCCGCGCCCCTATGTATCCTTTTTACTGTTCCTTCTGCACAAATGTACATTAAGTTGAAAGTGTGCCCTGATATATCCACTCTCATTGCAAAGTGAAACTATTGTATTAAATATCTAAATGTTTGGAATGAGTATCTTTTAATATTTTGGGTGGGGGTATTAACTTTATCTGTAGAGATGAAAGCTGTTTCAATATTTATTTATCAATAATAGTTATTAGAAATCAATATTTACATCTACTCTAACTTTTTTCTTTTATTATTAACCTCAGCTTTGCAGATGAAAGATGTTCCAATATTGATGTATCAATAATATATGTTACAAATCAATAATTACATCTACACTGACTTTCGAATGGTTTTGTGTCCGATTGTCATCAGATGTTTTTTCCATACTGGGTACATCTCTTTCTAATGTTTCTATTAACTTCTTACCCTCACGGTCACAACCTTCCAAAGAAAAGCGAATTGATCAAAACCTAGCATAAATAGAAATATTTCGATATCTCATTATAACATCCCTAAACATGAGATTAATCCTACAGAAATTACAGCATCCAAACTTTTACAAAAAAAATAAACGTTATCAGCAGTAGCAGAAGAAAATAACGATAACAAAAAGCAACAAAGATAACATAGGCTTTCTCTGCACACATACACAGATCGGTTCAGAAGCAAGTATCTCCATTTGCACCACCACCACCACCACCACC
>NC_068997.1:34433224-34436062 GCF_001194135.2 Octopus bimaculoides
ATAGAGAGAGAGAGAGAGAGAGAGAGAGAGAGAGAGATAGATAGATAGATAGATAGATAGATAGATAGATAGATAGATAGATATAGGTATTCATCCAAAACAAAACAAAAACAACGAAGAAAGAAAGCACAAGAAAAATACAACGCGAGAACGTGGTGCATACAAAGTATTAAAAGACTCCCAAGAAAAGAAAGAAATGGTATTTTACGTTTCGAGCAAAGTTCTTCTTCAGAAACAGGAGACAGAGTAAAGTCCTAGAAAAGGAAAAGAGAAAGAGGAAAAGGAAGGAGAGTCGCAGTAGAGGAAAGACGAGATAAAGAGGAAAGTCACGGACCACCACCACCATCTCCACCACTAGCAACAACAAATGCCAGAAACTATAACAATAACAACAACAACCACAACGATAGTAACACCAGTAGTACCCTATACTCTGCCTTCTATAACCCCCAACAACAAATCATACGACATGACAAGGATCTACCCCACAGACTTACCCTTCAACAAAAGGGTATGTATCATACCATAGAATGACAGTGAGACAGAGGCAAAGATTTCCTTGGCTAGAAATAGACTCCGACACGACTTAGACGGGTACAACAAAACCACTAAAAACATAATGAGGGAGAGTCACACCAGCTCAGTTCATCTGTTGCCAAAGGCCTACAAAAACTGGAACAGCGAATTAGGAACAGGGAATTAGTGTGTCTCCCTACGGACAAGTCTGACAGACTGTCGATAGACAGCCCACAGAACTATGTCCAACAACGCATCAGTAGCATGAGAGAAGTTGCACCACAGGAACATGAAAGAGTGGAAAAACTCTACAATGCACACATGGGATTGTGGTGCAACATACGCCAACCCAAGAAACAGACTGCACAACATTTCCAAGCATTCAACAACGATGTTCCTACGCTATACGGGTTGCATAAAGATCATAAACCCTACGTAAACCCTGTTAAGGGTCCCCCAACCCGATCAGTTTGTGCAGCGAATATTTCCAGCAATCATAGGCTATCTTACTTCTTCTCACAAGTGTTACCGCCACACATTGAAATGTCCTCAGATGTCTGCGTGTGCACGGAGGATCTCCTCAATAGAATCAGTAGTTGCAACCACTCAAACGACCCCTCAGGTTGTCTAGTGGGTAGTATGTATGTAGTATCACTCTACCCATCTCTAGACAGATTTCGCTGTGGAAAATGCATTGAGATTACCTGTGAGAGTGAAGTAGAGTTCCGTGAAGTCAACACGAGGGAACTGGGCCTCCTTAAACTCAGCTATGACTGTAACTACTACTTAGACGACCATGACCTTAGTAGATTCTGTCCTAGCAGTTCACAGAGGGGAAGACTACCTACCATCATCTCGGCAGTGAAGAAAAGCACTGAAGAGCGCTGGAGTGGCTGGACCATACCCATCCAGAACCCTCAGAACAACAGTCAGGTGAAAAGAATCATTGCATATGCAATAGGGGCTAGCATAAGAACCACCTTGAAGAACCACATAGTAAAGTTTAACAGAAAAATATACAAACAAGTTCAAGGTGCAGCCTTTGGTGTCGGTGTGGCTGGAGATGTGGCCAGCTTCTTCATGACCTGGTGAGACAGAAACCTTAAACAATCCTTTGCAGAACAATCCACAACTGGTTTGCTTTACTATAGGTATGTAGATGATACTAATATTCTAGTTAGAACAAACTCTAGTAGCTGTAATATGGAAACCGAGAGGAGCACAATGGAAAGCATTCAGCTCGTAGCTTCCTCCATCCACCAAAGTATCAAAGTAACTATAGATTACCCCCTAGGCATCCTAACAATTCACTCCCTGTCCTCGATACTGAACTTTGGTTAGAGACTGTGAACAACAGAGTGCAGCTCCTCCACTCCTAGTACATGAAGCCCATAGCTTCTAAATATGGTGTTCACAAGAACTCAGCTTTGTCACACAACATGAAAATCAACATACTGATAGCAGACTTAGTTAGGATAATGAACAACGCGTCCCCACAACTCAAACACTTTGATACAAAGAAACGTGTACAGAACTTCATACACCGCATGCAATTCTCTGGATATGATCAGAAAGATAGGGTTGGGTATAGAGGGGAGCTAGAAAGAAGTTAGATAGCATATGTAATGAAACCAGTGGTACTTGCCCTAGATGTAGAAGTAAAGACTGGAATAGGATACGAATAGTTTGTGACAAAGCAAACAGGTACAAAACCGACAAATATCAAGGAGTGATGTTTGTAGAGGCTACAGCCGATGAATAACTAGCCCGAAGATTTAGGAAAGCTCTGAAGGAGGCCAAACTCAACATTAAGATCGTTGAAAAGCCAGAGAGCTCCATTAGATCACAACTAAGTAGGACGTACCTGTTTGAGAATACCACATGCACGAAAGATAACTGCATGGTATGTAAGATTAACCTTGACATTAACTGTAGAACTAGAAATGTAGTGTACGGCATAAGGTACATAGAGGGTGTTTGCAAAGACAAGAAGATGTAAAACATCTAGAAGCATTGCGAAGAGACTAAATGAACCTTTGAGACAATATGACGACAAAGATCAGTCCTCCATACTCTACCAGTATGCCAGAGACCAACACGGAGGCACACTTGACTCCGCATTTCAACAAAGCACCTGAAGGACCCAACACTCAGACAAATACAGGAGTACGTCTTCATAAACGAAACATTCCCAGTGCTAAATAGGAAATATACGTAGCAGGTTGTCATACCCCAATACCCACAGTTTATATATACACAGGTAGAGTTGTTAGTAAGCTATTATGTAGACATGTAGACGTATATATATATATATATATATAT
>NC_068997.1:34438987-34441142 GCF_001194135.2 Octopus bimaculoides
GAAATGGAAGGGCAATACCCTAAGGAGTGGTAAGAATTTGGAAAAAAATTTAAGGTAAGGGAATTAAGGTCAAGGTATTAAAGAAATATATCTATTCTACAGTATAAATAGAATAATACAATGAAGCACTGAACTACTAAGTTCAAAACAATAATAATTAGAACAAGATAAACATATCCAGTTAAAATAAGATATAAATTAATGTGGGGTGGTATTATTTATGAGTAAAACTATAATATTAATGGCCAAAATCCAAACAGAAGAAAAGTGGGGAAGAGGGAAGAGGAAAAAAGGGAGAGGAATAGAGTTAGAAAAACAGGACTAAATTAAGAGAAAAAACTAAGGTTTTCGAAAAAGTGATAGATAGAAGTGACTCAGAATAACTTAGAGAAAATGTAGGACTACTATCAGTGGGTTGGGAAAGGTTAAAATGTATTCTAAGTATGTACTAAAAGTCATAACTCAAATGACTTTTAATACATATTTAGAATACATTTTAACCTGGTGTGTTTACGTCCCCATAACTTAGCGGTTCGGCGAGAAAGACCAATAGAATAAGTACTAGGCTTACAA
Organism: Octopus bimaculoides; assembly: GCF_001194135.2. NCBI lineage: Eukaryota > Metazoa > Mollusca > Cephalopoda > Octopoda > Octopodidae > Octopus > Octopus bimaculoides. The sequence continues at coordinate 34,439,561 of NC_068997.1, forward strand.
AGAATAAGTCCTGGAGTCGATTTGCTCGACTAAATGCGGTGCTCCAGCATGGCCACAGTGAAAAGACTGAAATAAGTAAAGGAAAGGAAAGGAATGTACATGCATACATACATATTTATATATATACATACACACACATATATATACACATATCTTTGCAATATAGGAATACTACACTTTAACATATGCATATATTGGGGTGAATGTATGTGCGCGTGGGTTTGTGTGCATGTGTATACTTGTGTGTCATATCTATCAAGTTTCTAAATGTTTATTAGCATTGTCTTAAATATGCAAACGTAATTATTCGATTCAAAATACCAACCTGTCATTTTATGATCACTCCAGATTCAACTTTTATGCATCGTTACAGCAGGCCCTGCACTTAAAAATAGAGAATTGTTATGAACAATGAGGAAAGAGTAACCTGAAACGTCAAGTGGACATAAACTCATACATATGCGCACCCATGCCCACATGACGCACAGATATATTGGCAATATCATAGAAGTATCAACAGAAATCTCATTCAGTTATATAGACATATGAATATAAACTTATAATGCCCTATATAAATAAGCGAAGGCATGGCTGTGTGTTAGGAAGCTTGCTTCTCAAGCACATACTTCCGGGTTCAGTCTCACTTCGTGGCTCTTTGGGGAATTTTCTTCAACTATAACCTTGGGCCGAGGATTTGGTAGACGATAAGTGTGTGTATATATATATATATATATATATATATTGTTTTCAGTATATATATTCTTTTAATATTTATATAGACATTCCTTTAATCTCATATATATATATATATATATATATATATGTATGTATCTATGTATTTATATTTACATAAAGACGGTGTCCTAGCATGGCCGCAGTCAAATGACGGAAACAATAAAGAAATAAAACAATATATATACACATATATATATATATATATATATAAGAATGTATGTCTTTATATATAAATATAAATATATATGTATTTATGTGTATATGTGCGTGTGTGTATGTGTGTATGTGTGTATGTATCTATATATACATATGTATTTATAAATCAATGTAAGGCGCGTGGCTTAGTGGTTGGGATATTCGGCTCACGATCGTAAGCTCGTGAGTTCAATTCCCGGCGACGCATTGTGTTCCAGTCCACTAATGTGTAGTACCTGTATTTCAAGGGGCTAGTCTTGTCACACTCTGTGTCCGCTGAATCTCCCTGAGAACGGCGTTAAGGGTACTCATGACCGTGAAGTGCTCAACCACTTACACTTTAATTTCATTAGCAGCCTATTTCGTTGATCGTATCAGTTGGGACCCTCGTCGTCGTAACCTTCTATGTACGCACACACTGGAAAGGCAAAGGGAAAGGCAAAGGCCGATACAGCTTGGCACCTGTGACGTCACAACTCATTTCTACAGCTGAGTGAACTGGAGCAACGTGAAAGAAGCTGTCTTGCTCAAGAACACAACACGCAGCCAGGTCCGGGATTCGAACTCACAACCCTACGATTGAAAGTTCGATGCTCTAACCACTGAGCCATGCGCTTTCAGTACACACACACACACACACACAAATATATAT
>NC_068997.1:34443979-34446391 GCF_001194135.2 Octopus bimaculoides
ATATATATATATATATATGTATATATATATATATATATATATAGGGGTAGTAGTAACCAACTAAGGGATACAATATCCGTACATACTATCAGCATCCGTTACCTGTGTTAACCCCGGGCAATGGTGTGCAGGGACACCATATACGTCGAGCGCAGGTAACAACAGGATAAACAAAAGTTTATCAGGAACCAATGCTCTTTGAGCCCTGATGGTAAACAACTATGTGCATTTAACATATTGGCCTTCTAGAAATTTTGTCTATACCATGTTTTCTTTCCTTTTTCTTCCTTTTGTTTATATTGTATGCTCTTGTTTTTCATTCTGATGAAGACCTGTTGCCTTAATTCGAATGCCCTATGAAGATGAAGAATTTTATCCTGGCATTTACGTATAGGCTGCATTCTGGTAGTTTGATCAGAAACAGATTTTGGATTTGTATTGTCATGCATTGTATCAATAAATATGCTTTAAAATGTAGTCCTATCCATGCGCTGATTAGATAAATTCGATTAGATAAATTTTGTATTTCTTCTCAATAATTTTGTTAAGTTTTTTACTTTATTTAATGGTGATATAATGGCTTTTATATATTAATTTATATAAATAAATTTTTTGTTAGTTTATACTTTACGATTATAATTTTAGTTTAACCTAAAACTTCGGTTAAACTGTATTTTAAACGAAAGATTCGTTAAGACAAGATTTGCATTTAATATTTCTGTTAGTTTATATTGTTTCTTAGTCTTATTCTTTAGAATATATAATTACTTCGATCTTAACGTTCAATAAAATGTTTACAATATAGTTAATTGTTTTATTATGATTTAAGTTATATAAAGTTTAATTTTTCATTCATGATTTTATAAATAAAATTTTCATTCATGTTTTTATATCTCTTTATTCTATTCTTTTTCTTAACGTAATATCTTCACACGACCTCTTTCTAATAAACGCCTTAGTTCTGAGTTTAACGTCTAAATTTTCCAGTTTAAACTATAGCATCATTGAGATAAGTACAGATTCTATCTTTATTAATATTATTAATATTATTAATATTGTTAAATAATTTTATATCATTGTTTGAAAAAATATGTATTTTTATATTAATTCAATTGATTTTTAATGATAATGTTAGTCGATACCTTTTTTAACACTAAGTTAATAGTATTAAGTTTATCATCTTAGCTTAAACCAAGACTTCGATTAGATTAGGGTTGAATTTTTTCCATTAATATTGTTTAATATTTCTTTTTGTTTTATGGGATAAATAAGTAGTTTTTTAAATTTAATTTCTTTGTTTATTAGTTTATATTCTAATTAAGGTTAAGTCAAAAGTACAACATTTATAATTTTAATTAAACTAAAGTTTCGATTAGATAAAATCTGTATTTCCTTTCAATAATTTTGTTAAATGTTTTTTCCTTTATTTAATGGTGATATAATTGCTTTTATAAATTAATTTATATAAATTTATTTTTGTTAGTTTATATTTTACGTTTATAATTTTAGTTTAACCTAAAACTTCAGTTAAATTGTATTTTAAACGAAAGATTCGTTAAGATAAGATTTGCATATAATATTTCTGTTAGTCTATATTGTTTCTTAGTATTATTCTTTTGAATCTATAATTACTTAGATGTTAACGTTCAATAAAATGTTTACAATATAGTTAATTGTTTTATTATGATTTAAGTTATATAAAGTTTAATCCTTCATCTATAATAAAACTTTCGTTCATGTTTTTATATCTCTTTATTCTATTCTCTTTCTTTACGCAATATCTTCACGCGACTTCTTTCTGATAAACGTTTTACTTCTGAGTTTAACGTCTAAAATTTTTAGTTTAAACAATAGCATCGTTGAGATAAGTATTACTTCTATCTTTATTAATTTAGCATAAAACTTCGTTTAAATTGTATTTTAAACGAAATATTCGTTAAGATTAGTTTTGCACATAATATTTCTGTTAGTTTATATCATAATAAACGTAAAGTTAATTATGGCACGTTTATAATTTCTGACATTTTAAATAATATTTTTCTGTCTTAATATAATAAGTATTTTTATATGCATCCATTGGTTATTTATTGTTGGTTGATATATACATTCTTTTATTTTTATTATTGTTAATTTTGACCTGATAAGTAGCTATATTTTTGAATAGAATTGATTTTCGATCGTTTTATTCGATTTGAATATTTTTATTTTCTATTTGAAAATTTGATTATGAAACACGTGTAGTCGTTTTATTATCATTATCTTATGATATTTACTTTGTAGTATATTATACTTACTTATCGTGCATTTACTTATTAATTTTTCTATATGTGACTGAATTTTCATGGATAAGTTCATGAACTTTGTTTCTAGTCTCTAAAAATATATATTTACACACACACACACACACACACA
>NC_068997.1:34447238-34448922 GCF_001194135.2 Octopus bimaculoides
AAGCAATTCCTAATGGATAATCCCTTCCCAGTCCCACTATACGCACAACATTGTTTTACGCGGATGAAGATCTTGTTTCACGCGCGGTGTCGCTTGTTAACCGGGGCTAAGCCATTCCTTACGCTGCTTCATATTGATGTACAAGCACCATTTTTCGTCGTCAGTAACGATTCGGTAAAGAAATCGTTGCTTGTGTCCATGAGTTGAGTAGTGACGAGCAAGCAAACCAGCGGAGATTGTGGCTTGTTGATTTTTGTTGTTGTCACTTAAAGCATGCGGAAGCAATGCTTCTTTCCTCTGAACCTTTCCCATCGAGTGAGGATGCTTCTTTGTAGCAGTGTAAGAGCATTCCATTTTCTCTGCCGGTTCCCTTGTCGTTTGATGAGAATTTTCGTGCAAAAGTTGGTTTTATCGCTCTTCATCGAACTCAACTGGGCGGCCAGAACGAGGTGCGCCTTTGAGGTCAACATTTCCATTTTTGAACTTGGCATACCAACCACGAGCGGTTTTTTCAGCTATGGCACCCTCTCCATACACAGCACAAATGCCACAAGCAGCTTTTGTGGCCTTAGAACCTTGATTAAAAGCAAAAAGAAGGTGGTGTTGAAAATGCTCGTTTTTATTAACTTGACATTCCATTTAATGATCTGAAAATATACAAAAGTTAACAAAAATTAACTAGTATATATATATATATATATATATATATATATATATATATATATATACAAATATATACACAAATATATACACAAATATATGTACGCTTATATAAAACAATATATTATAATTATTTGGCGTAAACGTAAGTAGCTGAAAATATCAATTTAAGAACCAAATTCAGCCACATCGTGCGGAGATGAGATGCAGCATGCCCAACGATTCATAGATTGCTAGATCAGTATAAGCGAAAGTAAATAGGAATACAAAAATATAAAATTCAATCCTATAAAAGAATTAACAATTTAACATCATATCTGGTGAGTACACTATTCTTTCCTACTATGAATTTCTACCGTATCAGTCAAATTATATATAATTGTATTGATTTTGTAATGATTTTGAGATAGTAAGTCTCCCTTGACTAAATCTTATACCCCCTAAGGACTATACAATTATACATACAACATCATCTGCAATATAAATTATAAAATCTCTTCGGCATAAATACCTTAAAGAGTCCTCATTACTTCCATACCTATTTCCATTTTTAGGTTACCTTTATCATTCCTGCCTTTAATTTTAATCCCCTCTCCCTTTATATGTATTTCTTATTATTTTGATTCTTATTTTAGGGGCTTATATATATATATATATATATATATATATATATATGATTTCTTATTTTAGTATGTTTACCTTATTAATCTCTATCATTTATGTTTTACCTTTATATTGTTAGATTTTGCATGGTATTAAATTTAATATTTTTTCATTCCTGTTTACCTTCGCTTATACTGATATAGCAATCTATGAATCGTTGAGCATGTTGCATCTCATCTACGCAAGCATGCAGGTTAAGATGTACCGCAATAGGGTTCTTAAATTGTTATTTTTCATGTTCTTATATGGATATTTTCAGTTACTTATGTTTACGTCAAATAATTATACTATATCCTTTTATATATATATATATATATATATATATGTATGTGTGTGTGTGTGTGTGTGTGTGTGTGTGTGT
>NC_068997.1:34449076-34451893 GCF_001194135.2 Octopus bimaculoides
GTTTTATTTGGAAAAAAAACGTCACACCAATGTAAGAAATTGATCACCACTTTTGACCCAAATCTTGCAAAATTTTAGCGGAGTTCATAACACCTGCTCAAGTTTTTACCAAACTTGGTGTGCTGACTCAATGCAATGCAGAAAAAGTATATCTGAAATTTCAGCTTTCTATTTGAAGTAGTTTCGGAGTTATGGGCTTTTTAATCTATAACCATTAGGTGGCACTAGATTCACACTACAGTATTTCCGTTGCCTAAATCCTTGTAAACGCAAGAGAAATGTGAAATGAAAGTGTACTTAAACATTTTTAAGATTACTGAATTGAAATTGCTCTATACAAAGGTTCAAAACTAGGCTATTTTAAGACAGAGGCCACTACAAGCATTCGGTAACATACAAAATGAAAAACAATACATATTTTTTTAAGAAAAAGGCTGCTGAATGTTTGTAAGCTTTTAAACATAAAGAATTAATATGTTTTGTTTAGATAAGATAAATCGAAGCTGAAGCTTCTCCTTCTTTTTACAAACATCATAAAAATCTTGAAGGCACTTGACTGCCCGTTCTGCACTCTGATTTGTTCTGGGAATTTCCAGTTTTGGTGGTTCTCGACTCCAACATTTTTTTACAGAGTTCAATGCATTTTTACAAACTTGTAGGCTACCATATGACTTCTGATATTCATGTGCATTGAGCATTTGGTCAGTAAACCAAACATCTGTCCAGCTGTAATAGATGAATTGAAAAACATTGAGAAGCAAAACTATTTTCTCTGGTAGAAGAATAAATGCCAAAAGAGCTAGTATTGTTCGAGAATTCCATCTTGCATTACTTAAGTTGGGTATTTTTTGAAACTTTGCAGTAAGAAATTTGCTGGTTTCTTCAAAGAAACGAAAAACTCTGGTCAAATGAAATAGAAATTTCATGTCACCTCGCCAGCCTGCTGATTCAATAATCATTACTTCACCATTGTTGAAATTAGCCTGGAGTTTCTCGTAATTACTTAGAAAGCTCTAGGATGAATGTATATTCAACATTGGGAGATGACATTTTTCTCCAAGTTTGTTAGCCAATACAACACGAAGACCTCTATCAAGGATATGATGCTGACAACCAATAAATTGCGGTTCTTTCAAACCCTTTTGAGCAAACAGTCTTTGCTACTGAATGACAATGCCATTTCTTTTCCCAGTGTCCACACTCGTTGTATCAGCAACAATCATCTTTACACAGTTTCATAAATTGTATTCATCTAAGACAGCTGTTATCCTTTTCATAACAACAGTATCGGCTTTTCCGTTTGGTAATTGGGATGCTTCTAACTTAACTTCTCTCTGATCATTCTTTATAACTAGCACTTGGTATTCTTGGTCATCAATACGTTTACCATCAAAATGCAACGACCAGGTTTCTAACAGTAATGTTTTTTCATGTTCTTTTTTAGTTTAACAGCTTCTTTGATAGTCGATCTGTAAATACCATACTGGGAAGGAGTCCCGACATTGATTCCATCTTGAAATAATTGTCAACAAACTGGAGCTGCTTTTTGGTTTGATAGTTTGTAAGACATTACTAACTTGGTTGCAGTTTCAGTTTTGCTATACTTCCTCCTTGTACGTGTAGATTCTTCATCTCATTTTTTAGACTCTTGATATTCCATTTCAGTCTCTGCTTCAGACGTTGACGATGACACTGGAGTTGCTCTAGTTGAAGATGGCATTAAGGACACTTTTTCTTCTTTTCGATAGATGGATGGATGGATAGTTTGGGAACTGGCTATCTTTCCAGTTACATACCCAACGTATCCCTTGTTTTTAAATGAAGATAATATAACCTTGTATCCTCACTGCACAGCCATCCCCATTTTCCTTTTTGATGTCAAAAGTTCCTTTCAATGAATCGTATTTTCCTCGTTTTATGCATTTATCGTAGGTATTCAGCACTTTTTCTACTTTTGCTTGTACGTTTTGAATTGATAAATATGGAAAATTTAATTTCTTTTGCCATAAAAAAGTTATTTCTTTCGAAATTTCCTTTCTTCCTTCTTTCCATCATTCGATAGTACCTTGAAGGAACAGGTAGCGACCAACAATTTGAAGTTTCACTGGTATCCTGCAGTTGTTTTTCAAAGAAAGCTCTCCTGGATGAACATGTCCTCTTTTCGTATATTAGTCTTGAAATTGCACGAGATTCTTCCTTCAGATTGTTTTGTTTCTTTGAGTGACACAAGCACTTCTCTTATGAGACATTATTTTAGATACTCTAGTTGGATACGCCTACTATTCTGAAAAACAGTTAATATAGTCAGAGTATTTAGCGTCACAGAAATAAAAATGAGAGGATATTTCCTAAATTAGGGCCTAAGTGGTAACAAATTTAAAAAATCTATAACTCCTAAACTACTTAAACCTGAAGACTGAAATTTGAGATATACTGCCTGTGCATTGCATTAAGTCAGCAAACAAAGTTAGATAAATTGAAAGAGAATTACAACCCTATGACCCCACTGTGCTCCATGCCGCCCTTAAAAAATTGTAGTCTACTCTATTACCTATTTCTCCTACACCAGCGACAACATGAATTTCTTCCATCCTCTTGCTCTGTTAAAATATTTAAGAAAAATTATATTAATGTATCTTGTCTGTTGAAGTTCCATATTTGTGCAACTGACGATAGCGCTGTATCTAAATTGATGTAAATTGTTCAATTAAATAGACCCGTTTGAAACGGTCGTACTGCATTACAACTTGAAATCCTGTTACTTATTTCGATTTTATTCACCTTACTCTGAGCTGTGCAGATAAATACCGGACTGAC
>NC_068997.1:34452021-34453073 GCF_001194135.2 Octopus bimaculoides
ATATATAAATGGAACAAAAATGCAATAGAGGGCATTAAAACGTTCGAACAGATAGACAACACAAAGGCTGACAAGCGAAACAACAATTAGAAGGACAAGCAAAAAAAAAAGACGAGTCATTCTTGGCTTTCTTTCATCAGTCAAGTACCAGAAGTGACGACCATTTCGGACAGTTACACTTGAAATGGTTCGATCTGGTTATCGCCCCAAAAGTCTAAGCTAAGAGCATTAGACCCCATTGTAAGAAAGCTAGCAAATGTGTACGACAACAAAGACAAAAAAAGCCCCAAACAAAATAAAAACGGAGATAATGGTACATAATAATACAAGAAATAACAAATTGAGCTGGCGTGTATGAAATGAAAGCCTAAAGGCAAGAACATGAGAGATGGACACACACACACACACACACACACACACATATATATATATATACACACACACACACACACACACACACACATATATATATACACACACACATAAATCGTAATTTTAAGATGGTTTTTGGTGCATTGGCTCTGATTTTCGCAAGAGGTATTATATACCCTACCTAATCTTAAATTATTCTATATTGTGCTTGTAAAGGTGTGAACTTGCTAGTCATCTTATTATTACTGTAAATAACGGTAATAATACTGTCTTATTTAAATGTTCCTTCTTTACGATTGTTTCTTTCAAACGGAGCGGAAGTTTAAAGTTAGGAACGCACACAAGCTAACGTAGTGAATATTTTAGGAATAGATGTTAAATGCTGTTTTCAACTGATGATCGCAAAGCATGTTTGTCATGTAAAGCGTAAAATCAATTCGAATTGAAATATGTACTATTTATCTATGTATTCAAAGGAAGAGTAAGCCTATTTTTGAAATGTATATTGCATTGTTCGTGTGTATCTTTATCGTAACTTTTATGGTGGTCTTTGGAGCATTGACTCTGATTTTAGCAAGTGATATCATATACCCAACTTAATCTTAAATTACATTATATACATACATACATACATACATACATACATACATACATACATATATATATATATATATATATAT
>NC_068997.1:34453742-34454898 GCF_001194135.2 Octopus bimaculoides
GATATATATATATATATATATATATATATATATATGTATATATGTATGTATGTAAATATAGATATATGTGTGTGTGTGTCCATATATAAACCAAATGTAGAAGAGAAAAGCACAATAATAGGAAACTAACAAAACACCATATGCTGAAAAATAGACGATAGCACGACAAATGGCAAACAGGACAAAAACAAAATGCACGGATCATTTGCAGCCGGTTTCTTCATCAGTCGGAGTCCGGAAAGTCCTTGTAGTTTTGACTCGTCAGCTCCGATAATATTCGAATACGGCGGGTGGCAGGGACTTCAACTGAAAGCATTAAGCCTCTGGGAAATTCAAACGAATGTCTACACGTAAAAAATACACACACACACACACACACACACACATATATATATATAATGGCGGTGCCCCAGCATGGCCACAGCTCATGAGCTGAAACTAGATAAAATGAAATATATATATACCCATATATATGTATACATATACATATATATATACATATAGGCGTAGGAGTGGCTGTGTGGTAAGTAGCTTGCTTACGAACCACATGGTTCCGGGTTCAGTCCCAACTGCGTGTCACCTTGGGCAAGTGTCTTCTAATATAGCCTCGGGCCGACCAAAGCCTTGTTAGTGGATTTGGTAGACAGAAGCTAAAAGAAGCCCGTCGTATATATGTATATATATATATATATATGTATGTGTGTGCATATATTTGTATGTTTGTGTTTGTCCCCACCACCGACATCGCTTGACAACCGATGGTGGTGTCTTCACGTCCCTGTAACTTAGCGGTTCGGCAAATAAGACCGATAGAATAAGTACTAGGCTTCCAAAGAATAAGTCCTGGGGTAGATTTGCTCGACTAAAGGCGGTGCTCCAGCATGGCCGCAGTCAAATGACTGAAAAAAGTAAAAGAGTAAAAGAGTAATATGTATATGTATATATACATATATATATATATATATATCCACATACATTTATACACATATATGTATACACACATATATATACGCACATATATACACATATACACATATACGCATACACACATACACACATACACACACACATATATATATATACACAACTATATATATATACATATATATATATCTTCACATATATATATGTATATATACACATATATACATATATA
>NC_068997.1:34457268-34458529 GCF_001194135.2 Octopus bimaculoides
ATATACATGTTATGGCATGATATGTCATAGGCTACAAGACTTTGGCATTGTTGGTAAAATGGGAGAGTGGCTGCATGACTTCCTTAAAAACAGAAGTCAGGTAGTTGCAGCCAATTTTCCCCTTTCTGAGGAAACTGAAATCCTAAGTGGCGTCCCCCAAGGAACAGTACTGGGGCCATTACTGTTCATAATAGCCGTCTTAGATATATTCCCATGGTCACTCGGACAGCCATTGCTACTGCGTATGCCGATAGTACAAAATTATCACAGGTAATAAAAGAAAAAACAAAATGACGTCAAAAGCGGGAACTGAATTCATTATACAAGTCGGCCGAAATAAACAACATGCAATTTAATGCTGGAAAATTTCAAGCACTGCACCCTCAACTGACGAATACAGTACAGTCTGCATATATGGGACCCGAAGACACTACAATCCCAGAATCATAGACAGTGAAAGACTTAAGGATCAGTATATACAATGACATCATTTTATATGCATATTGACATGACAGCAGCAAACTGCAAACAAATGGCAGGATGGATACTGAAGTCCTTCAAGTCAAGAGACCAAGAAACTATGTTGACTCTGTGGAGAACTTTTGTTTTCAGCCGCCTGGACTATTGCTCCCAGTTATGGACATCACAGTGCCAAACTAACATCGGAGCTTCAAGCAGTCCAATGCCACTACACTAAAAAGACCGAAACAGTGCATCGGATGAGCTACAGGGATAGGCTGGAAAAAACTGCAAATAGTCTAGGGCTCAAAGGTTCACAGATCTTCAATGCCCTGCCACAAAAGTTAAGAAATCTGCATAAGGTGGAAGTAGGTGTCTTCAAACAAGAATTTAAAATCTTGAAATTACTACTATCCCTCCAATTAGATTTCCATTTCTTGTTTGATTCACTAATCTGTTGAACAGCAGCATAGTCGAGATGGTATGTTTTCTTCTCTTACTCTTGTTTTTTGCAAACATCTTCAAAATGTCTTTCTAAAATGAAATTCCATTATGCAGCTGAGGAGTACATTTTCATTGTACATTCTGTGGTGTTCTCACTACATGAATAAATGGAGCTTGTACGAAACGTACGTACTGCTATAACCTATTGAATTTTTGTTGCTTAACTTCAAATTTTATTCACCAAATCTCTTGATTTTGTTTTTGGTTTTTACCCTACCAAATTCTGGTGCCTCAAACATTTTAAGTACCACATTTAATCTTTTGATTACATCTATATTATTATTATTATTATTATTAT
>NC_068997.1:34458939-34465677 GCF_001194135.2 Octopus bimaculoides
TATAAATATATACATATATATGTTAAATCTCTGAACGATATATATATATATATATAGTGTGTACGTTTGTTACATACGCTACACTTCCTTCTTGCTATCTTTCCTTCCTTCGCTCTTTCTTTCTTTCTATATTTCTTTCTTCCCTTCTTTCCTTCCTTCTTTCTCTCCTTTCTTTCTTTTTTCTCACGATAACCATACTTTCTCTTTCTACATTAGTAACGTCCTTATCGATAAGCTACTCTTCCTCCTCCACTCCACAAGGTTACGATGCTGAATAATTTTCGTGCGCGAGCTTGATTGCGTGCATATGTGTATGTGTATACATGAGTATTCGTGCATGAATTTATGTCTTGCAAATAAATACCTATATACGTATATTGTCTGTACGTATGCATCTGTGTATTCTGATGTATGTTGTAGATAGTCTAGTATGAGTATATACTGTTGTAATTATATTTTTTATTTCTAATGCAGCGTAAATTTTATTTAATTTTAATGTGTTAATTCGATTATAACTATTTACAATATGTATTTTGAACCCATTTTTCAATTTAAGGTTTTCTTCGATTTTTAAAAAATAGGATGAATGTATATTGAATTCATTTGTTTTGTTCATTGTACACCCAAGACCGTTATTTGAAACGACCAATGAAACAGGTCCATGTGTTTTAAATTTTATATTAGCTTTGATTGCATCGTCATTTCTTTCCCATTTCTAACAAAACTGTCCGATGAACGGGAACGGGAAACTCCGAGTAACAGTTTTTCGTTATATTTCTGCGGCTTTCAAATAAAGTATATATATATATATATATATATATATATATATATGTGCATCCTATATCACACACCTACACACGCACATATACAAACAAATGCATACCCATATAAATAAAGGGGACGTATGCATGGAAGTCGCAGTTACGCACAGGTCACAGTCTTACATTCATATATATACATATACACATACACATATATACACATGCATACACATATACATATATAATATATGCATACATATACATAAACACACACATGTACACATTCATACACTTAAAACGAAAAAAAAGAAAAATGGAAAAAATATATATATATAAATGAAAAATTAAAAAGAAGTTAAGACATATGGGACGCTTGTGCAGGAACGCAGTAAAATTGTAGATTCTAGCTGTGATGTTGGGGTGGGGTGGGGGGCAAATCCATAACAAGTATTTTGTCACATGTGGACATGACCCAAAATGTTCAGTTCTTGAATTTAGACATGTAGCGCGGTCCAAAGAACTTTTCCAGATGAGCCATTTTTCCATATTACAAAGACCGCACTTTTCACTACCGTTGGTGTAAGGTTTACACTTGGTTAAGATCTTCCAGTAAATCCTACAGCTGACACCTTGTTCTTTTAGGAATCATACATAACTGGATAATTTGGTAGTTTTTCGCTTATTCCAGTGTCTGGAGCATAAAGTGTGATTGTTGAAATTCCCCTTTGTGAGACCCACATATTTCTTGGATTAAACTGTATTATTAGCGTTCGTAGAATTTACGGTGGCTTCATAAATAATGGCCTCGGTCATACAGGCTCCATTTAGCGGATACAAGTCTTTATCCCTGCAGGAATAGCCGGCTTCGTGTTGTTGTACTGCATTGTGTGTAATTATGTTTTTAAAAATTGGGGTTGGACTAAAACTAATTTTTAGGTTATGCCTATTAAAGAGTTTCCTATATTTATGATGTATTGGAAAATATCTATCTATTAGTGACAAGAAATACTTACCAATATTAAAGGTCACCAGATAATTTTCCTTTGTCTATGTTTTCTTATCGTTATTTCTGGCCTAATAGTAGGTGTGTAAGCTATTTTCTCTTTAAATCCACTAGCTTTAAGGGCATTGTTATATAGTGGGTTAGCATTATTAAATATGTTTGTATTGGAGGAGAGGCTAGAAATTCTCCTACTAATATTCTGAACTAATTTCTTAAACACTATTGGGGGGCGGAAGGAACCTACATCGTTGGACTTTCTATAGGGTTTGTAAACCGTCAGGTTGGTATCTATTGTTATGCTAAGGTAGAATGTTTTCATAAGATGGATAATAGCCTTCTTCAACCGATCTTGCACTGGTCCATTGGTATTCTTAGCTAAAGCTAGAGCATCATCCCTATAAATAGCGAAATATGTACCAGGAAAATCTTTTCCTAACGTGTCAAGCAGGAATAGCCCAATGAGATTGCATATGCTTGCTCCATCATATGACCCCATGCTCACATCAAAAGAACCCTCTGTGTCTGCTGTCTTGATCCACTCTGTTCTCGCTGAAGAGTAAGGTCTTTTAAGCATGGAGGATTATATCCTTATCTTGTTTACTAATCTCTGTAAAATCGCTTGCGAAAGTGAGGTGTTTATCTAGCAGTTTTCTAGAAATAAATGCATAGAAATCTACAATATCAAATTGTATAAATCTTGCTTTATTCTTATTTCTAATTGCTATAAACCAGTTAACAACTTCTATTCTATTGGACCATTGTACTAAATTAGTTGCCCCTCTAACTATAGCATTGTTTATTTCTTAAATTTTCCTTACTAATGATACCAATTTCTAATTTTGCAGGGTTAATTAGTCTGCATTTAGGATTATATAAGAAGTTATTTTTATGGTCCTTAATAGTTATAAAGGCTGCTTTTTTTGGAAGGATTTCTATTTAAAAAAATCATATTTAAACTAGCGACGATGTTTCTATTAATGTCGTTTCTATTAATGTCGTTATAAACATGCGGGCGAGCTTTAGTGTAATTACTAATAACATTGTTATGCAGGAGTTGTGAGTATGTGCTGTTGTCTACAAGGTATAAGGTCTTGGTTTTATCAGAAAAAATTGCCGTTTAAAAAAAAAATTTTATATTTTTAATGTCCTTTTTCAGTTTCTGTTCAAAAGTGTTAAAGGACTTACGAAATTTGATTTTGTTTATAAGCTTCAGTAGATCTGTTTCGAAGTCATCTAAGTCCTTGATTTTGGGATATGTGTGTATGTATGAGTACATACATACATACACATATATGTTTGTATTTATGTGCATGTACATATACATGTTTGTGTGAGTGTATACATATGTAGATGCTATGAATGCAGGTTTATGTCTATGCATTGTGAGAATATGGTTGCGTGTATTTTTTCTTTTTATCTTTTCTTCTTTCTTTTTTTCTTTTTTTCTTTTTTTACCTATTAAAGTAACTTCCCTTTTATTCAGCGGTTTTTCATAGCATTTGTTGCCGTTAATAGCCGACGAAAGTGCATCGTAGCTCTTCGCTCCGACATTCGACAATCCGACTACTATAATGACAACTTACTGTTTGTTCTAAATTATAACATATATAAATAATCCTGTATTTATCTAATATCGAAGTCTCATTCATTTGTTGTCACTTTTTTGAATAAGTCGTGTGGCTGCAGTCAAATGGCTGAAACAAAGATAGAATATATATATATATATATATATATATATATATAAATACAAATGATATATAAGCATATGCATGTATACATACATATATGTACATACCTACATCTACATGTATATATAGATGCATATTGGGGCACAGGACGTTAGACAAATGAACGGGAGCATAAAAATAAAACGGACTTTGTTTACAGACAACAGAACGAACATAGGAAAGCAAACAAGCCACTTGGAATTAATCCTTCATCAGCTGCCTCTATTCTAAAACCAGGCATTTCGAAGATAAGGCAGGACGCACTCTTAGAATAGTTTCTTCCTGAGTAGTGGATTAACCCATTAAACAGAGGAATCCAAGGTGGCAAACACAAAGCAAGACAGGAAAAATTGGACAGTGAAAACCATTAAAAAGCCGTACGTCCAAACGCGTGGGATATTGAACGCTAGTGAAATGACGAAGCTGGACGGAAAGATAGTAGCTACGTCACGCCTTTAAGCTGGCTGATCCATACATATATGTACATACCTACATCAATATGTATACATACATGCATATATGGGTACAGGACATCAAAAAAGAAAAACGTTAAACACAATGAGAAACGAAAACATAAAAACGAAAACATTGAAAACGAACATTTTTTCAACAACGGAAAACACACAGAGAAACGAGGTATGCAACATAAAGAGTATCCCCCTTCGTCAGTTGTCCCTGTTTCATCTACTCCGCGTTTTGAAGGCACTCTTTTACTCTTTTACTATTTTACTTCTTTCAGTCATTTGACTGCAGCTATGCTGGAGCACCACTTTTAGTCGAGCAAATCGACTCTAGGACATATTCTTTCTAAACCTCGTACTTATATCGGTCTATTATGCCGAACCGCTAGGTTATGGGGACGTAAACACACTACCATCGGTTGTCTAGCGATGTTGGGGAGAGAGACACAAACACACGAACATATACACACGTACATACATATGTACGACGGGCTTCTTTTCAGTTTCCGTCTACCAAATCCACTCACAAGGCTTTCGTCGGCCCGAGGCTATAGTAGAAGATACTTGCCCAAGATGTCATGCAGAGGGACTGAACCCGGAACCATGTGGTTGGTAAGCAAGCTACTTACCACTCCTGTGCCTATATATATATATATATATATATATATATATATATATACACACTATATATGTACACGTGTGCATATACACACACGCACACAGAAATATACTACTGGTACATTTCTCAAAGAATATGTTTTAACTAACAATCATCAGAAAGATGTCTCCTAAGGCACGTGCCCATCATCCCCAACCCCTTATTACGCTAATGCATCTAGTGCATGTCATCATTGGTAGAAATGGAGCAAGTCTGCAGCTCCCTCAATTTCACAATTGTGTTTATGTTTACAATGATGACCTATTCTACAATAGAACTAGGTGTTTTAACCGACTGGGTGTAAAGTATCTTAATTTCAACATAATCAAAGATGCTAACTAGAAGCTGACTATTCACACATGTATTCATTTCCTTAGTTACATATCGCAGGAAAAAAAAAAAGCAATTTTGACTCTGCTTAATTTCGGATATCTGACAGCGCACCAATGTTTCCATCAACAAAGTCGAAATGTGAGTCTGAGAGTGTGTTATGTGAGTGTGAGGGGAGTTGGTTATGTACGCTCAGACGCAAGTACGTAGACAAACATATACATACATACATACATGCATACATATATATATATATATATATATATATATATATATATATATATATATATATATTATACATAATTATGTGTTTGTATGGATTATTCTACTTACCCGCATGCATGCATGCTGACGCGGACACACGCACATACGTGCTCTCATATATTGAAAACACTGATGTTGTTCCTTCTAAACGAGATAAGACCAACGACAGCCGCCCTCTCTTCTGGCCGTTCCAACCCAAAAGTAATTATGATTTTATCTCTAGAGAAACCGAGGTAAGTGAAGACATCTTGCGTTCTATATGTAGTATAACCTTTCCTGTTTATAGTGGTGTTGGTGATGGTCTTTTTCCTGGCAATGACGACGATGACGCCAGCAATGATGCTGCTGCTGCTGATGATGATGATGATAATCATTAGATGGTGGATTGTGATCGTAGTAATGAGTTTAGTACCAGAGGTGTTGGCCATAGATATAAGGCTCACCAGCAGTAACTGTAGTAATAGTAGTAGTAGTAGCAGCCGCAGCAGCAGCAGCAACGGTAGTAGGCAGTAGCAGTAGTAGCAGCAGAAACAGTAGGGGTAGTAGCAGCAGCAACAGTAGTAGTAGTAGTAGTAGTAGTAGTAGTAGTAGTAGTAGTAGACTTATTGTTAGTGAAGTGTTTGTTACAGCCTACTATTGGACGGTAGGCAGCTCAGTTCCCCTGCCTGGTATTTAGTCCTCCAGTAATTCTTCTATCGAAACGTAGTGGATTTAGCAACCTATACACATGAACGTACGCACAACCCAAACTAACCCGATCGATGTAACCATTAGCCTCGGTACCCAGAAAACAGCCATCTCAAATATGGCTACACACTTCACTTAGCTACGCAACCGTTAATATCGTCAGGTACAACCACCACCACCACCAAGACTGCATATATATACAACACAAATAACACACTACACACCATAACACTACCACAGAACCACAACTACAACCGTACAAGAGACACTACCACTAGTGAACAACAACAAAAACAAATGCATCAAAACAACAACAAAACGACAGAAACAACAACAAAAACAATAACAAAAGCAATAACATCAACTGCAATGCTCCACTAATACTACCAGACTGTCAATTCACATGGGCATTGTCATCACTACCATCTACACAATCCACTTTCAAACGCTACAAAACCTGTCCACTCTTCCGCTTTAAATGTCCTGTTAAATCAGATAGCAAATATGACGACGCTTTAGGTCTTGCTTTATGTGTGGTATGATCAAACCTGATGTTTTAAAGAGGGTTGGGGAAAGTATGAGATTGACACCACACCCATATTTCCTATACACTCCCTACTCAGACTTAAATTGCATTCCCGACCACGTGACGTGGTACTTTGCGGTGGTCGTTACCATATTAATTACACTTGAAATTCACACGTGATTTCTGACAGCTACTTTTTGGCTCAGAAAGTTTTGTGTATGAAGATACATACACACAGACACACACAGAGACACACAGACATACACACACACACACACACACACACACACACACACACACACACACACACACACACACACA
>NC_068997.1:34467065-34471146 GCF_001194135.2 Octopus bimaculoides
ATACGCATATCTAAAATATAAATACCATTCCGTCTGTCTGTTTGTGCGCTTATAACTCGAGTATTGTTCATCTGATCACGCTGAAATTTTAAACATGGATACATGAAAGAGCGGGGCGTTCTTTAATCTAAAATATTTTTTAAATTGTCAGTTTCAAAGTGAGAATCACTAATTTTGTAATTCCACTATCATTACTATCTACAAAAGGAAGGTGGCAAATCAGGATGTGGTAACAGCTGAAGTATTTCTCTCCTGGATGTAGCTGGCAAAAAATTTTAGTCGGGGTTATGTTACGCCGTCTGCAAACATACCTGACAGAAAAAAATTCTCCCGGAAACTCAGTGTGACTTTCGCTGTGACAGAGGTACATTTGACATGATTTTCGTAACTCGCCTCCTCCAAGAAAAAGGCAGAGAACAGCAACGTAAGATCTCTTACGCCTTCCTAGACCTTACAAAGGTATTCGACACTGTAAATAAAAACATGCTATGAACACTACTAAAAGAGTTTCGACGTTCTCCGACCTTCGTCGCAATATTGGAATGTTTCCACGAAGGTATGCAAGCAAAAGTTACCGCCGGAGGAAATACATCTGACGTATTTGACGTACAAGTTGGGGTAAACCAGGGATGTGTCCTGATACTTATCCTCTCCAATATCTGCATGGTCGTTGTGACCCTCTTATCCAAAATCAATATAGCTCCTGAAGATGGCATAAATATCCGGTACCGTTTCGACGGTTCTCTCTTCAGTAGAAGACAGCTGAGATCAGTTTCTGAGCCGTCATGAGTCCCTACTTTTGAAATTCATTACTCTGATGATCTGCCTCCTACGGCTCATCACCTATCTCACTTGTCTCTCCACAATACTTACATACAACTGGCACTTACTTTCAACTCTAAAAAAGCCGAGGTCCTGCAAACACCAGTTACAGATAATGAGCTTCCTCAGCAACTGCATATAAACAATACACCTCAGAAAAATACACCATCCTTCTGCTATCTTAGAAACATATTCACGGATTCAGCACTTATTGATGAAGACATTAACAACCACATTAACTGGTGACTACTTCGTTTGGAAATCTCATATCTAAGATATTCGCCAACTCATGTCTTCGTCTTCAAACCAAAATCGTAGTGCTTCGAGCTGCTGTGATCTCTACACTGTTGTATGACAGTGATTGCTGGACACTTTACAAATGACATATTAAATAACTTGAAGCTTTTCATGTTCGGTATCTTCAAAACGTTTTTGGTATCTCTTGAGAACAAGCAGTAGATAGACAGATAGAAAGATAGGTAGATAGATAGGTAGAGGGAGGGAGAGAGTCAGATAGACAGACAGAAGAGAAATATATTGTGCAGCGTATGAAATTACTATTTCAATGCATAAAAGCGGTGAAGTTGCATGTTTGTTCTTGGCTTATTAATTTTTTGTTAAAATTTGTCGGAACGCATTCTCAATGGGAAAATTAATATTGCGTCACGGGATTTCACGTTACATCGAGAATAACTGATCAACAAAATAGATAAAGATACCTCTAAAGTTCTGCACTATGATAGAAAATGTTGATTATGCCATACCAATGAGGATGATAACACCGACATCATCAGCAACTGTCCAAAAATGCCCATATGACTAATGCCTACCCATGAGATTATTGCTAAAATTGTCTACAATTCTATCTGAAGTGGAACGTGCTCTGGCAGGTAGTTGTAGATCATAGATGCGAACCATAAACCACTTCTGCCTGACGTTTCCTGAATAACTTGCACTCGGCTCATTTCTGAGTGAAATTGATCGTTTTGCACACTCGATCTCTTCCCTCTTCTTATCTACTTGAAAAATTCTAAACGAGACTCTGAACAACTTCGGTACAGATATTGAAATGGCTGTTGGCCAGCATGGACTTGCTTCTCCAGGTGCTAAGTTGCAAGCTCATCGATTTGCCCCATTTAATATGTATTCACTTACATTCCTGAAATTCCTCCAGTTTGCTGTCGACCTTCTCTATCTCTGAAGTGACTGACAACATTACAGTGACCTCAACCACCAATTCACATACACTGTATATAGTAACACTCCAGATTCTTTAGACGAGACTGAAACGGAGTGATCTTTGAACAACAGCCAGGTTGCGATGGTCGTTCTTGTAAAAAGCTTTGGGCTGGTCCAAAATGATCTATACCCCGCCAAAGCGAGATCTATTTTCAACCAGTACTACGATATATGGCATGAAGCAGAGGTTGTCGCAAATCACACAGCTTATATCTATGCTACTGACTACAAGTGTCGGCCTCTTGGCGAGCACTTTTGTCAATATCTTTAACTCTGTGTTGAGCAGAGTTAAGCTCAATCGAATGGAAAGTTTCCAAATCTACAGCTGTACATTGTTATCAAAATAGCAGTGAACAAGAATGGTATGTTAAAAAAAGCCCGTCAAACAGAGTATAAAGTTTCATCGATTTACACATTGCACAGCGTCTCAGCATGTCCCTCATTTCGTCTACTGAAACCTGTTTCTGCAGTACTATGCCTCCCTGCTCGCGAGTAGTGACCAGTTGTGGTGGTGCGAATCAAAGTTCATCATCTGTTTGCCACTCACGGAGAACAGTTCTGCCAAGTGCTGCTGGAAAGACACCCACATATGTTTGGAATAGGAAAGCACATACCTGTGTCATAGACCGACTTATGGCTTTGTTGCCACACCAGTTCCTCCACCACTTGAACGATTGTCCAGCTCCGTTATTTCAGTGTGTATGCCAAATCACACGCAACATATCCGTCTTGTTTTCCACTTCTAAGCGGCTAACTGGTTATTTCTTTAATCTTATTTCTTTATTGCCCACAAGGGGCTAAATATAGAGGGGACAAACAAGGACAGACAAAGGGATTAAGTTGATTACATCGACCCCAGTGCGTAATTGGTACTTAATTTATTGACCCCGAAAGGATGAAAGGCAAAGTCGACCTTGGCGGAATTTGAACTCAGAACGTAACGGCAGACAAAATACCGCTAAGCATTTTCTTTAATCTGTCATTCTCTATAGTTATCTGTTTCGTAAATCTAGCCGAAACTATATTTTTTTCTCTTCAGCATGGCACATCACCTGTTGTTGATAACAACAGCTTCTATTAACTAGTTTCCTGTCTATTGCTATGTTCTAAGTCAACTTTGCAGATCTTGATTTATGGTTCGTGTAAAGAAACTGTTTGAAACTTTGGACAACTCTTATGTTAACTGCTAGCCTGGCGAAAATTCTGTCTAAATACGAACTGGATGATCTATTATAATTTATCCATTTCCACCGTGGTACACTCAAGAAATCAAAGCGAAACTGTTCAGACAAGTACCTAAGTAGGTTTGCAAGAATTTTTTCTCCAACAAAATAATCCCACACAATCCTTGTATGTGCTCAAGCGTCATTTCACTGCTTCTCCTGTCCAGAACCATAGATTAACCATCCGATTCTAGGACTGTATACCCTTTATTTTAAACAGTATCGCTACGCCACTAGAACCGGACCGACAGAAAGAAATCTGTTCTCAGAGACGCCCAGAAGGAAGGTGAACCATGTCGTTTCAGGAATCTTGATCTATTTAGTAACCAGACATTATGACCCGTGGTTGTTAAACAGGATTTTCTACTTTTTCGCCGACCTTTGTTAATGTCTAAATAACTCACGTTAATTTTGACATTAACAAATTTATTAGAATATTTAGCTGAAGATCAGAATAGAGTATTATTTACTCTTAACTGTGAAACAATTGTACTAAATTAACTAAAGGCAAGTGTTTTTTTACTCTTCTCTACTGTTTTTTGTTCTGTGTGTATCAAAAATATCGCTATCAATCTAGAGTAATAATTTGTAGTTTTGAAATCAGTAGTTCTTTGACTGCTATTTCTGAATTCTCAGTATGTTGGAGAAGCAGGTTACTGTCAATCCCTATATATTTATGATTATAAATGTTTTTTACCGAAGAAGGTTTTTTCATACTGAGCTACCCGGCAAAATTGTTAATTATTAATTTTATTACTAATTGACGATTCCCTGCCCTGCATATCTATGTATATATG
>NC_068997.1:34472037-34474364 GCF_001194135.2 Octopus bimaculoides
CTTTGTTAATGTCTAAATAACTCACGTTAATTTTGACATTAACAAATTTATTAGAATATTTAGCTGAAGATCAGAATAGAGTATTATTTACTCTTAACTGTGAAACAATTGTACTAAATTAACTAAAGGCAAGTGTTTTTTTACTCTTCTCTACTGTTTTTTGTTCTGTGTGTATCAAAAATATCGCTATCAATCTAGAGTAATAATTTGTAGTTTTGAAATCAGTAGTTCTTTGACTGCTATTTCTGAATTCTCAGTATGTTGGAGAAGCAGGTTACTGTCAATCCCTATATATTTATGATTATAAATGTTTTTTACCGAAGAAGGTTTTTTCATACTGAGCTACCCGGCAAAATTGTTAATTATTAATTTTATTACTAATTGACGATTCCCTGCCCTGCATATCTATGTATATATGTATGTATATATATATATATATATAACGTATTCTTCCGTGATGTTTATATGAATAAAGAAAGTCCTTCATGTTGTAGGAAATAAATATATTTTGATAAACACAATACATGCTTTTATGTGCTAATATGAGTCTCATGCGATGAAGGCACGTTAGACAGTATTTTTTTACACATTTGATGCCTCATCGCAATCCTCAGGTGCTACTCACTTATAATATCAAGCTAAATATAGGACAATAGAATGAGAAAAATGTGTTAGAAAAGCGAGAAAGAAGTAGGTATAAAAGGTGGAACCTTAAAAATTCAGAAAACAAAACAGAAAACAGAAAGAAACGAAAACCGTGAACCGTAAAATACAAAGCTTAAACGATAGGGGCCTCAAGTGTATGGTACAGCTGCTCAATCTGGCGAGGGCGCTGCTTTCCAATTCGCCAACAGAAACTTAACCATATGTTTACAGCCGCTGAAAATTTAGGAACTAAATTTAGCAGTCTGTTAGAGTTCTATGATCGGAAAAGGATTTGAGTTCTTTCAGCTACGCATATTTTACATTTTCTTGATGCGTTGATATATGACATAGATTTTTCGACTATTTTCCACTTTATCGTATGCTGTGTAGCGTTCGACTTCAAACCCCATACATGGCTATCCAGCTTAGTAGCTTTACTTTTGTCCCTGTGTCGGAAGTGTAACAATTCTTGAATTCGCTTTCACATATTCCGATATATCTTTTTTCTTATCGTGTATGTTATCATCTATCGTTGCGGTAACTTTTGCCTCTTATATGGAGTATTTAATCATACATCCTTAATCGGGTGAACATCTTCCTAGGTCTCAACAGTTACAACTGGGAGTGTACTCTTGGTACTGTTCTCATGTAATGATGCTTTTCACATTTGGGTTGCAGCTATATGATAATTTCGCTGAGCGCCTGTTAGATATTTTCCTATAGCTGTGTCTTTCTGAAAAAATGTTTGCGGAGGAGAGACAAAAATTTTTACATTAAGGGAAAAGGGTGAGGAGGATCAAGTTACTTGCTTAAGTTTATTTTTAGGGGGGCTATATATCAATTTATGGTGTTAATTTTTCCAACTATTTTCCACTTCATATATTGAGATAGACCCTATTGACCTAGACTTTATCATGCATGCGAGGAAAACACTACTGTTTAGTAAAGAGCTCCGCATGAGTCAAAAGTCCGATAACGATGTGTCTATGGGATAGTACGATAGTCCTGACATCTGCGATCTTGTGGGTCTCTTTGTATTAAATACATTGAGATCAAATTACTCACGTCACGACCTGGGTCTAAATCGAGACGACGGATTGCGTACTTCCTTTGGCCATAATGGCCACATCTGAGATAAATTCGAGATCCGAAATTTTCAGCGGTTGTAAGAATATAGCTACGTTCCACCCACTTCGAATTGAGTAGATATGCGGCAGACTCTAGGTCACTATCTTTTCAGCCGGTCAAAAGTGAAATAACTCTAATCGCATCACCCTTTTAGCTTCTTGCTGTTTTCTTTTTCGTTTTCCTGTTTTCACAACCTTCCACCTTTTATATCTACTTCTTTCTCGCCTTTTCCCCTCATCTTGTCTTATTTTTAGCTTGTTATGCCATGTGGGCAGTGCCTGAAGATGTTGATGAAATACCAGACATGTTAAAATATCATCTCGCGAAACTAATAGTAGCATATAAAAAACATATATTGTGTTTATTAAATTATATATATATAAATTCAAATTACGACAAACGTAAATAAACAAACGAAGTTTGCTTTTAGAGGCGTTGAGATGTCTTAGAAAGTTAAAGAAGTGATTTTTTAAATTCTCAATCGCAATGCTACTATTAGTTTTGTGACATGATTTTTTAACATGTATATATATATATATATATATATATATATA
>NC_068997.1:34481877-34483295 GCF_001194135.2 Octopus bimaculoides
AAAATCTTTATTAAATTATACTTCCAGTTCAGCATTCTGGCTTTTTTTCATTTTCCTATATATATATATATATATATAAATAATATAAATTGAAGTTGGCCGACCGTTGTATTCTTTATTGTCTTGAGGTTCACGGCCAAACGGCTGGGTGGATTCGCGTGAAAAATAGCACACAATGTGGAGACGGGTGTATAGATTGGAACACACTTTCTATTTTTTCCTAGACCCCATACTTACAGAGAAAATCGATTAAAACAACCTGCGTGTGTGCGTGTATGGGAGTGTGTGTCACTGAAGCCATTCATCCATATATACATAATAAATAAATGAAGTGAATGATAAATTACATTTATCTCTCTCTATCTATCTTTCTTTCTTTCTCATATACACATACGCCATCAACATTACTTTCTCTATCGCGCACACCCCATCAAACATACACACTTACACACACACAGACATACGCACGCACATCAATTCTCCCCTCTCATCACAACTTCAAAAGAAGTTCAGTCATAAAACTCTCCATGTATCTTCATTCGACGCTCACTTCAAAAGAGCGCCTTCTCCTTTCACTTGTCCGGCCATTGATTGACAGATAAAACACAAACCAACTCCTGCTAAATGCAAAATCCCGCCAAAAATACACACACATACACACACAAACGGACATTTCATGTCTTTCAGTTTCACTATGATTATGCACGCGTCGAAAACACTAGCTCATTTTAATGTTCAACAGGTATGTATCAATTTCTAAAATATAAATTGTTTTTCTATAAGCGTATAACAATTACTTATTCCATACATCATTTTGCTTTTCTCTTCACTTTTCTTAGATTGGATACGTCTGCTATTAATTCTTACACACAATTTCCCCGTTCATTCTTACAGCTTCATTTTCTGTTAAAGTAATTATTAACGTCAACTTCTTAACATAATACGCAGAATTCTCGCATTAATACAGTAGGGTGTTTTGAGGGAGATTTGGCTGCTATTTCAACCAGGTCTACCTACCATGTAGAGCTCTGAACTTATTTTTCATTCACAGATTTGCATTTCAAATATTATTCTGCCATTAACACCAGTTGTTTACTCTCTCACATGCATACACTCATCCACACATACACGCACGTCCATTTCATATATCTTTCAATTTCTGCTCTCTGCAAATAAAATTTTTACGGATAAAATTGCTTACAAAAATTGCGATTAATGTATAATTTCTTTCTATGTTCATAATTAAATAAATCTTTTAATGATTAGACAGACGTCCAATAGAATAGCTCTCGCAAACAGACTACGTAAAAATTCTTTCTTCACAACTCCTGAAGCCATTTTCTGACAGGAGGGGGTGAAATCTTCATACAGCTGGAGGCTCCAATCGAAACGGGACACGAAATGATCAGGTTGAGAAA
>NC_068997.1:34483506-34487365 GCF_001194135.2 Octopus bimaculoides
ATATATATATATATATATATACACACACATAGGGGAGAGATGAGGGCTTCAAAAACCAAACATTACCAAAACAATAGGTATGGTATATTGAAATAAATGTGGAAACAATGTTTAAAGTGCGATTGAATGGTTGACACCTAAATAAATAAGTATACTGATAAGCAATGTAAACAGACATAAATCCATTGATAAATGTGTTTGCTTTTATTATACCTACGGAATTCAGTGCTAACACGACTTGACACAATACAATGTGTTAAATATTTAAATATACGTATTTTAGTTGTACTCATATCTGAAGATAGTCTTGGGGTATGGTATAGGTTCATTGGTAAGTCTTGGGATAACATTATAAGACAATGTCCATACTAAGAGGTGGTAAAGAAACTGATATATTTAGTGTCGTAAGTGTAATAAGACAAAAATTAAGTCGCAAAGGAAAAATATATTAGGGTTAATGGCACACGTAGCTTTCCTCAAGAAAGGCAGGCGGACAACTCGGAAGTTCAAACTGTGTAAAAATACAGTTATACAGCAGTGAGTGAATCTCGACTTAATATAATATATGCATTCATGCACTCACTTACACACATATACATACACGCATATATATGTGTGTGTGTGAAATAAAGATAGGCAGCGAATCGGCAGGTGTGTTAGTACATCAGACAAAATACTATTCTCTTCTGCTTCTTCATGGTTTGAATTCTACATTCAAAAGCATTAAACAACACAATGTTCATTTGATTGAGTTAATGTCATAAAACTTAAGCAATCGTGCACATACACTTCCTCATTCTTCTTTCTCCACACAAATACACAAACACATAAGCACATACATGCAAACATACATATACTAACTGAAATACCCGTTGTGGTGAGTCAAAAGTTGCAAAATTTTGAAACTGTCTGCAGGCAGTTTTCGATTCCAAAATAGCCTATCATCTTTTATACAGCGAGTTTCTTAACAGCCGAGATTCATATTAGAGAAAATATTCTCAGTTATTGTTTCCACGAACTTAAATGCTCAAACTTTGTGCAATTGTTCGAGTGTTGTCTCTCCGACAAGCTGACATTGTTTCCACAAGTTCCTAATTCAAAAGTCACATAATTTTCATATCTTTATGAAAATACTTAGGAATTCTTTTTTAAACAATGGAGATTTCGATGTTCTGCAGATTAAACATTTTTTAAAATTTCAATTTATCAATATTTTGGTGTAGCCAACTGTACCTTGTAAGTTTTGAAGTTTTTGAGAACTTGTTACACAGAATCATGTTACACAGAACCTGTTACACAGAATCGCAGAGATTGCGATTCTGAAATAAAAAAAAATAAAATAAAATAAAATTCGGTTTGGAATTGGTGATTGGGATTTAGAACTAAGGAATTTGGACTCAGAATTAAGATTAGAGTTTAGGATTAATGGGTTTGAAAACATCGATTTTAGGGTTGAAATGATTGGAAATATCAATTTTATTAATCTTTGCAAATACATAAATAAAAGTAATGATTTGCTATGTGTACAACAGAAACCCGAAGAAAGGTTTTAGAAAATGTGTTAAGTAATGCAATTAGTCCGGTGCTTTACCCATTATTTATCTATTCGGGCATCAACGATGATTGTTACATTTTGAATTGTAGAAAAGTATTCTTTTTACTTGTATCTTTTACGTATTTTTGTCATTAGACTGTGGCCATGCTGGAGCGTCACCTTGAAGAATATTTAGTCGAACAAATCAACTTCAGTACTCTTTTTAAAGTCTGGTCCTTATTCCATTGTTCTCTTTTACTGATCCGCTAAATTACAGGGACGTAAACACACCATCACCGGTGGTGGGAATAAGCACAGAACAAAGCCTCACTCACACAAAGATTATACACTCACACATACACACACGCACACTCATTCACCTACTCACTCACTCACTCACATACGACGGGATTCTTTCAGTTTTCGCTACCAAATCCATTTACAAAACTTCGGTCAGCCCGAGGCTATAGTAGAGAACACTTGCCCTGACCATGTGGTTGAGAAGCAAGCTTCTTACCACATAGCCATGTCTGTATCTTGCATAACCCACATAGGATATTCAAGGTGCAAGCATGGCTAAGTAAACAGCTTGTAGATGTTGTCAATAATCTGCGTGTTAACCGTACTATGTTGTTCTATGTAGTTCATATATATATATATAAACTTACTTGGAAATGGATGCGTAGCGTTCAATTAAATAATAATATAGATAATATATATACATACGTATGTGTGTATGTATGTATGTATGTATGTATGTATGTATGTATGTATGTATGTATGTATGTATGTATATATATGTATCTATATGCATGCATATATATGCATATATGGGTAAAGGACGTCACCAACAGTAAATAACATGAAATACGAAAACAAATGAGTTAAATACGCAAATAACAACAGAAAAAAGGACAAGTAATACAAAGAATGAACCTTCATCAGTTGTCGGCTGTCTATCTACTCCCTATTTCGAGCAACCAACGACAACATAAGTCTTCGAAGACAGTTGCTCCCATAAGTATCAAAATAAAATTTCGGATTTATGGAGGGTCAAAGTTAGGAATAAAAACAGGACAGCGGGGGCATACAGGGAAACCGAACGAAAAGAAACATGGAGGGTCGCTAGACATGAACGAGGGGAAAATAGTGAACGCTGAGAGAAATATCTAACCATCCTTTCTGGTCAGGGATTTATCAAAGTAATACCCTCCTGGACATAACGTACCACCGCATTATCATTGTCTCACCTATATCTCTCCGATGACGGTATATTCAGATTACAGAGTATTCACTCGATACAATGTTCCAATAGCTGAGATATCCTAGAAACAGTTGTCAGAGACTATTCTTTACTATTTTTTTTACCATTTGTTATGTAGCTAAATTGTATTAAATTAAATTAAATGTCCTTGTCAGTTCTTGCCAAATTGTTTGCCTTTCGTCACTATATATGTATACATATATATATATATATGTGTGTGTGTGTGTGTGTGTTTGTAGATAGTTAGATACACACACACTCACTCACACACAAACACACACACACACACACACACACACACACACACACGCGCACACACACACACACACACACACACACACACATACACACACACACGTATATATACTACAGATTATATTTGTAAACAAACCAGAAAGGCTTTGTAAGTTAAGGAGAGAAAGCTACTATGGAATATTCATAGTATAATAACAATTGTATAATGATAATATATATTCTTCGATTTGAACCGACAATTTTTAAATAGAAGCAGATGAGGGAAAAATTATGACCTAACACTAGCAAGATTCGAACCCACAAATCAACGCTAACAGGGCTCTTTGCGCGTTCGATTATTATACTGTGAGTCTTCCATAGTTGCTCTCTTTTCGTAGCTCGTTTGTTTACAAATATTATATACTAGCAGAGATACCCGGTCTTGCTCGGGATTAAAATGGCAGAGTTTTTTTTATTGTTTTACTTGTTTCAGTCTTGTGACTGCGGCCATGCTGGAGCACCGCCATTGGTCGGAAAAATCGAACACAGGATTTATTCTTCGTAAGCCTAGTACTTATTCTATTAGTGTCTTTTGCAGAAGCGCTAAGATAAGAGAATGTAAACACAGCAACATCGGTTGTCAGGCAATGGTATGGATACAAACACAGACACACAGACACATACACACACACACAAAGATATACACATATATACGACAGTCTTCCTTGAGTTTCTGTGTACGAAATCCACTCACAAGGCTTTGGTCGGCCTAAGGCTGTAATATATATATATATATATATATATATATATATATATATATATATATA
>NC_068997.1:34488726-34491634 GCF_001194135.2 Octopus bimaculoides
CACACACACACACACACACACACACACACACACACACACACACGCATACGATGGACTTTTTTCAGTTTCCATGTACGAAATCCACTCACGCGGCTTTCGTCAGCCCAAGACTACAGTAGAAGACGCTTGCCCAAGGCGCCATGGGATGGGATTGAACCCGGAATCATGTGGTTTGGAAGTAAGCTCCTCACCTCACAGCCACGCCTGCGCATACTTCATTATTTTTTTTATTCTTTCTCTGATTAATTGAACATAGATGAATGACGCTAAACCTCTTAAAAACTATACTTGAAAGGTCTTTCCAACACAAGTATCATCACAGAAGTTTAGGTTATGTTCTTCGATCTGTTTTTAATTCGGTTCATCCGAAAAGAATTTTGTTTTAGAATCCAAGAAATTTAAAGTTAAAATTTGATTTACTTTGCTTTATATCAAAACTAGAGTGTTTAGAAAGAAAAGAATGAAATAATGCGACTGATTTTCACCGAAAGAACTCGCTATCGATACGTCATGGTTTGCAGCATACATCCCGACGAAAAACTGAATGTTTGTTGTTGGTTATAAAACTGACTTTGCAGGTTTTCATTAAGTCTCTGTTGAATTTTATTTTTATAACCAGCCATAACTGCAACATTGTCATAATATTTTGATCGAGTCTTACAAAGGCATTTCGACTTTTGCAAGTTAATCCAAAATTACTTCTTGGATATCTTGAATCTTCGTGTGCGTACGTGCGTGCGTGTGTATGTATGTGTGCGTGTGTGTGTGTATGTGTGTGTGTGTGTGTGTGTGTGTGTGTTTGCATGTCCAAAATGTTAATAATATTCCACGCAAGTCTGGAGGTATGGAAAAATATGTAGTATCTATATTAAATATCGCCACTATCTTATATCCCACGTGTGATGTAGATCGATTAGCGTTTCAAGGATGTGCAACAACAGTATATCGCCTGCATGCGAATGTATTTCAAACAATACCAGGAATAATTAAACTAGTAATAACACTCATAATAAGTGTACTAAAACAATAACTATAATAATTAGGGATTATATAAAATCAAAGGTAAATGATACCATAGAGGTAATAATGTAGACCCACATGGCGTACAGCTAATTCTAGTAAGGACACTAATAAATCACACATCGTCCATTATAGAAAAGCTGATCGGTAGAAAATTAGGAAAAAAACTCTATATTCATTCATATGGAAACTAACATACCCAAAATTTTCTGCGAAAAACTTCCTACTTCGACATAAATACCACAACATTTTAAATAACTTTATTGAGAAACTTTCTTACTCTAAGGCTTCTAACTTAGCAGGTAATATCGCTCATTTTAGCCTGTTAAAGTCTAACCTAAGCACCAAAATATAGCAATAATTCGACTGGAAATAGGAATTCATTGACTCGTTCGGATAACAACATCATTAAGAACGAAGTTGAAGACTTTTCCTAGTATCACTATAGCGATATAGAAAGAACTAACTGTAACAATACATCAATTGTTAAGATCCTGATGAGAATAATGAAAATAAAACTAGTACCAATAGCAATAATACCATAGTTAACATGAGCAACAAGGAATTCCTATATTCCTATAGTGATAATACAAATTGTGATAATACAAATTTTTGTTTTAGACGGTGGTGAAGGTGGAGGAGGGAAGGTTTGTAATCGGGCATGATTGAAAAACGAGAAGAAAAGAGAGAGAAAGGAGAAAAAAAGGAAAAAAGGGAGAGAGAGAGAGAAGGCAAATGAAGACGTGGGGAGGAAAAATTCAGGTGTAGGGAGAAAAAAAAAAGCAAAAGGCGTGAAGAGTAAAAAATGCAAAAGGCATGAGGAGAAAAAATATAAGAGGTGGGAGAAAAATAATAACATGGAAAGAAAGGACGAAGAAGGAAGACACAGAGAGAAAAGGTGTAAGAAGGGGAGAAGAGAAGACGAAAGGGGAAAAGAAAGGGAGGGAGAGAGAGGCAAGGTAACAGGTGAGGATTAGAGAAAACAGAGTAAGAACAACCAGAGTAGGAAGAAATGACAATAGGAAAATGCAGAAAGGGCAAAAGAAATTTGGAAAGTATAAAAAAGTTAAGAAAAGTTCAAAAGTTTCAAAAGCTTCAAACGTCGTGGTGTATTGGAGCGATTTCGCATCAATGAGAAAGTCCAGTGTAATCCATAGGTAGGAGAGGTGTAGCTGAAGTGTAGGAGAGTAGAAAGTCCAGGTAGAATAGTCCGAAGTGTAGAATGTTTAGAAAAAGCAAAAAGTTCATTGGGTTATGAGGTAGAGGCAGGATCACACTGGTGCGACCACGTGAGCGTGTAATATATGGGGAGAATTCACACACACAAAAAAAAAACAAAAGACGAAGACAGGTGTTGTAGACAACAAACATATGTATTAGTTTAACGCTCGTGAAGTGAGAAAGTCTTTAACGTTTCGAGCCTACGCTCTTCCACGGAAAGGAACACAAAAAGAAGCAGGGAGAGAAAATAAAGAGTGTGTAGTAGCTAGCGATCATGGCGAATGCCGGACAGAGGACTCACACAGGAGAGCTAGGAAGAAGGGGTGATAATATAGTAGTGGTAATCCCAAAACGAAGGTGAGCGTGCATGTGTATAAGAGAACATTATGTGCGTGTGGAAGAGGAACGGTGACCTTGACGTGTGCGTGTGTGCATGTGTAAGCATGTGGATGATGGTGTGGGTGCTGGGAAGTGGTCAGTGCTAGTGTATGCGTGGTGGTGTGATGTGATGTTGTGTGGTATAGTGGTGTGTGGTGGTATGTGGTGTGGTGTGGTGGATTTGGGATGTGGGGGAGGCGAGAGTGGAGACAGCAAGGGTGGGGTGTGGGTTAGGATGAGGGTGGGGGTAGTGGTGGGGTATAAGGGAGGGGGTGGAAGGGATGGGATG
>NC_068997.1:34491922-34494211 GCF_001194135.2 Octopus bimaculoides
CAAAGGAGCGAAGAAAGAAGATTAATCTCTGTTCACGGCGAAGACGGAAGTCCGGATGGCCCCTGTGCAAGGGCAATCCGAACACAGACAGGTGTTGCAAAGAGTGACCGGTAGAGCGGAAATGGCGTGAGACCGGGGTGTCATTGCCGAGTCGGATGTCTCGGAGGTGTTCTGCGAACCAGTCAGCCAAGCGGCGTCACATGCATGTATGGGTACAGGACGTCACCAACGGTGTAAATAACAGGAAATACGTACACAAACGAGTTAAATACGTAAACAACGAGAAAATGGGAAACATGAAAAGTAAGCACAAAGAAAGGACCCTTCATCAGTTGTCGGCTGTCTATCTACTCATTTCGAGTATTCAACGACAATATGAGACTTCAAAGACAGTTGCTCTCATAAATTCTTAAATGAAATTTAAGATTTATGGAGGGTCGAACTTGCAAACAAAAACATGACAGTGGAGACATACAATATATACATAATTATATATATATGTATACACACACTCATACACACACAGCCAGACACATAATAATATATTTCCTTTTTGGATTTGGTTTGCAAGAGTCTTTATGTGAGTTCCTGTGTTGAAGCATATTCTGTTGTGTCTGGGAAGAGTCATCTTACCCCACAGCCATATATATATATATATATATATATATATATATATATATATATATATATATATGTCTGTGTCCGTGTGTCCCTCTCACCACCGTCTAACGGGAAGGGATACAATGTTTTAGATACATATATGCAAATATAAACCTACATATACTTATATACAAGCACAAACAATCATATAAACACGTATAGACACTCACATATATACGTATAATCATAAAGTATACACATGTATACGCTTATCCATCTACACATATATATGTCACTATTTTCGCAGATAACGGTTAAAATTCAAATTTGAAAACAATTTTATTTTTATTTTAATTTTATTATACATAGACATATACACATATATATGCACACACACACACACACACACACACGCACACGCACACATACACACGCACGCTAAAATACACATAAATCTGCACAAACGTACATACATATTAATCTCTGTACACTCATACGATTAGGTATAACTAAACATACGCATTTCAGTATCATGCATTTCAGCATGAATGTATGGATTTCTACATGTAAATGATAGAAAGGGGTGATTATATACGGGTATTCACTAGTGGAATCTGGACGTTACCCCATTCGGATTTACGGTTGAGGGTTGGTTTGCATTCCTGTATACAGACAGCTTCAGTGACTTGTCTTAGCATTGCATCAGTGGGATGTGTAGATATGATGTCTACACGTCTACACACTGACATACCTAAATACTCACATACATGCGTAAGTACATAAGTACATACATACATACATACATACATACATACATGCGTATAGGTCTGCGCGCATGCATGCGCATGTGCACATATGCATATGTAATACTTACATGCACACATACATACATACGTATATACATACGTTCATACGTACGTACGTACATACGTACATACATACTTACATACATACATACATACATACGTACGTACATACATACATACATACATACATACATGCATACATACATACATACATACGTATGTACGTACATACATACGTATATATCATGAACTAACTGTTACTTTCTCAGATGTAGCACAGAATTTTGTCAGTGAACAGGTCACGGTCTCAAAGCGACGAAAACTATTGTGGCAAATTAAATTTATATGTTGAACTGAATCTAACGGTTTTTGTGTGTTTTTAAATGGCTTATAAACACCTTCCACGCTGCAATTGTTTTTCGTTTCAGCACACGATCTCAGATCAGATCACTTGCTATGCAAGTACATCTCCATAATATAATATATATGTATATATTTCTCCTATTTGTTTCAGTAATTTGACTGCGCCCATACTGGAGCACCGCCTTTGGTCGAACCCGTCGATTCCAGGACTTATTCTTTGTAAGCCTAGTACTTATCCTATCGGTCTTTTACCAAACCACTAAGTTACGGGGACGTATGCACACCAACATCGGTTGTCAAGCGATGGTGGGGGGACAAACACAGATACACTAACATACACACACACATATATGTATGTATATACATACGACGGGCTTCTTTCCGTTTCTGTATACCAAATCCTCTCACAAGGCTTTAGCCGGCCCGAGGTGTCACGCAGTGGGACTGAACCCGGAACCATGTGGTTGGTAAGCAAGCTACTTACCCCACAGTCATATATATATATATATATATATATATA
>NC_068997.1:34494606-34496147 GCF_001194135.2 Octopus bimaculoides
CGAAAGACACCTGTGGTTATGTCCTGTGTAACATTTCTTTGTTTTTTTTTCCGTCCTTTTTTTCGTATACATTCGCTGCTTTCTTCCAAGGAATCTAATGCTCTTAGCTTAGTTTTTCCATGGGGCTGGCCAGATTGGAACAATCTTGGGTATAACCAGCCGAAATTGCAAAGATAATCTGGAACTCGACTGAGGATAGAAAACTCCGAATGACCCGTCCTTGTTTTCTTTGTATTGTCTGTCTAGATGGTTTGTTGTCTCTTTTTTGTATCACCTAACTGTCTGGATGTTTTACGTTCTTGTCCCATTTTTGTATTTTATATTTATATATATATAACCTAGATAAAACGTAGATATGTTTCGACCAAAGATTGGCGCAGGTCATGTCTCATGTCTAACTATTGCACGACCTCATAGTATTATCTAAATCCTTTTTAAGTCAAGTTTTGTGGTATCATGGCCCATTCGAGTAGGGAGTACTTGTTGAGTAAGGTAGCTTATCTGGTATTCCTTGTAGAAATTTACTCAGATTCCGTTTAAAGGTAATGAGATCCTTTTCCTCTTTGATCTGCTTCGGGATAATGCTAAATAAGACAGGGCCTGTTGAGGAAAAGAAATTGTGTTGCAATGTATTTATGTGTTGTGATACTGAATTGGATAGGGGACGTATTTTCGAGATGTTTTGTTTTGTATGGGAGACGACAAAGGGCAGCAGTATTCCAGCTGTGGCCGTACAAAGGAGGAGAAAAGTGGAATGATGACAACTAGTTTTCTGAACAGGAAGGTTCTTAGGATCCAGGATCCAGGAGCTCATCCTACTGGATATATCGACCTTATTGTTGATGCGGGCCTTCCAACTGAGATTGTTATCAACAATTACTCCCAAGTCTCTGATATTATTACATGATGAAGAGAGGTTATTTTCCTCTTTCACTTGTTTCAGTCATCTTGTTTCAGTCTTACTTGTTTCAGACTGCGGCCATGGTGGAGTAACGCCTTTCTAGTCGAAGAAATCGACTCCAGGACTTATTCATTGTAAGCCCGGTACTTATTCTATCAGTGTCTTTTGCTAAACTGCTAAATTACGGGGACGTAAACACAACATCTGTTGTCAAGCGATGGTGTTGGGGGACAAACACAGGCGTAGACACACACACACACACACACACACACACACACACACACACACACACACGACGGGATTTTTAGTTTCCGTCTACTAAATCCTCTCACAAGGCTTTGGTCGGTCCGTGGCTACAGTAGAAGACAGTCGCCGAAGGTGTCACGCAGTGGGACTGAACCTGGAACTATATGGTTGCGAAGCAAGCTTATTTCCACACAGCCACGCTTCTCCTTTTATACTTGTATTATATATATACTTGTATATATATATATATTTGTGTGTGTATATGTGTGTGTGTATGTGTGTGTGTATATGTGTATATATATATATATATATATTAAACGTAAATTGACGTTTAATATATTCTTTCACCTCTGCCACTATCTGGCATATACAGGTGCTTACACTTATCAAGTAT
>NC_068997.1:34496366-34502256 GCF_001194135.2 Octopus bimaculoides
ATATATTTGTGTATGTATATGTATATTTTTGTATGTCTGTATATACAAGGTTTCCACAAAGACACTCCCTGATTTTAAACAGATATAACATGTAATTTTATTGTTATAATCTATCACAGTTAGTAGCTTCAGATGCAGGTTTTCATTCAGCCTCATGTGGTGTAAGGTAGCATTAAAAGTACTCAACGTGCGCCCCTCTGGTTGCTCGGAAATCATCGATGCGATAATCCAGTTCGGTTCAGACGCTCAGCAGCATATCTGGACTTACCATGCGAACTGCTTCAGTGATCAAAATTTTCAGGGTTGCAGGCAGTGGTGGTACGCAACTGTGCTTTTCACGTAACCCCAAAGAAAGAAGTCACAAACAGCTAGGTCTGCTGACCTCTCAGGTCACTTGCAGAACACCTGATCTCGTGCAGCACGACCAATCCATCCGTTTAGCAAATGCTCAGTGAGAAATCTCTTGACAGCGGTGGAGCACCATCTTGCTGGAAAAGGTAGTCATCACCCTCAGCAGCTGGTTGTGGAAACATCCAATTAGTCAGCATCTCCTGGTAACTTTGACCAGTAACAATTCCTCCCTCAAAAAAGAAAGGGCTGTACACTATCCTCTCTGATACAGCACAAAACACACTAACTTTTGGTGAGTCTCTATATTCATGTCCCCATATCCTTATGTTATGCCTATTGACTTTACCGTTCAAATGAAATGTCGCCTCATCACTGAAAATGATTTTTGAGAGCAGGTTATTATCTTCCATTAATTGTTTGATATTCTCACAAAATTCAAATTGCATTCCACTATCTTTCGGGTGAAGTTTTGGATTAAGTTTAAGGGTGGAACTTTAGGTGTTTGTGTAGGATCTTGCAAATTGTGCTTTTGGGGGAGGTGTAACTCTCGGCTAGCTCTTCGTATTGACTTTTTGAGGCTGTGCACTAATTTTCTTCTAACTCGATCAATAATTTCCTCTGATACTAATGGTCGGCCAGAATGTCCTTTTTTCTGATCACAGATACATCCTTTCTGACTAAAATCATTGTGCCATTTGCGAATGGACATGGGTGTAGGTGGAATCGTATGATACCTGAGTCAGAAAGCACGTTTGCACGGCCACAAAACTGTTTGATCTTGCAAATTCAAGTATACACCAGCTGCGTTGCAGTGGGGTGATGGCCATTTTTAGATTTCTTTACATCCCTGTGGTTTTCAGGTCAAAGATGTCTAATCACATGAAAAAAAAAATGAAATAACTTGTTAGAGAACCAGTTCACAACATGTTTATGAATATATTTGAATTAGTTAAAATATCATAACATCGTGAAATCAGAGAGTGTTTTTGTGGACACCCTGTATATATATATATATATATATATATATATACAGAAAGAGAAAGAAAGAGAGCTGAGGGGTGGTGCATATGTTAGAGCGGAACTTAAGCTAAATAAATGTTTGTTAGGAATTAAATGAAGGTAAAATAGAAAGACCTAAAGAATAAGAAAATATTAGAAAATTTTATGATAGTAGGGAAAAGAAAGGCAGAAATGTACGGTGTTAAAATATAGAAAATGAGTGCAGACCATTGATTCCATATAAGAACCACAGAAGGGTCAAATTTCAAAGGCCAAGAGTTAAGAAACGATATCTAAAGAGATACCGATATCTAGAAAGAGACGTAATTAGAGATTTTGAGAATAGGACCTAATGAGACGGAGAGATTGGGGAAAGAAGGATATCTGTCCGTCTGTCTATCTGTCTGTCTGCTGTCTGTCTCTGCTTGTCTCTCTCTCTCTCTCAAGCATACTCACATATATATTAAGAGAGAGGGAGAGAGAGAGAGAGAGAGAGAGAGATAAAGATATAGCAAGTGTGTTGGATACGGAGAGACTGAGAGAGAGGGAGGCAAATTATAGGTAAAGGAAAAATTAGAGACACATCTGAAAAAAAATCTGAAAAACCATACACACATATACACACACGTATCCCTCCCCCGCGCATCACACGCATGTACGCGCACGCACACATACACACTGCACAAGTACACATGTATATAACTATTCCAGAGAGTCAATAGAGATATCTGTGATCTGAGGCTGAACTAACATTTAATTAGGTATGACTAATAGTAATTAATACATGACAATGGCAAGCACCAGGCAATTCTCGCACCACTGGACAAACATTTGTGCGAGAAGTAGAACTGGTGACTCTATAAACCCAGAAATATCTTCATAGATAGGTTCACACAAAACGAATATATATTTGTTAGTAGAGAATGACAGACAAACATGCAAATGGATAATTATACGTAGCG
Organism: Octopus bimaculoides; assembly: GCF_001194135.2. Lineage (NCBI taxonomy): Eukaryota > Metazoa > Mollusca > Cephalopoda > Octopoda > Octopodidae > Octopus > Octopus bimaculoides. Next base: position 34,498,679 of record NC_068997.1, read on the forward strand.
ATAGACAGAGACTAACAGACGAACAAATAAACATGCAATTATAAGTCGGATTGCAAACAAGCAAAAAATACATAGTTATAAATTGGTAGACGGCAAAATTCATAGACATAAAATATTCGTAACTTTCCTGTGAAAATCTGTCAGCTGATTAGACTAAACTGTGCTGATAAGGTCTAATAAATCGAAACACGTCCATATTTGGTCCTTGTCTGTGAGCAAAGATCAAATTAACTTTGAGAGATTGTTAATTTCTTAAAATAATCTCGCCCAATTTTCTGTTTCTTTTAAGAGTCACAAACAATTGCAGCAACAGTTTTTTTCTCTCATCCCAACTAACAAGTAAATTTCAATTCATTAAGACTCTTCAATAAGACAGACAGATAGATGTAAAGACAGAAATATAGACAAACAAATAACAAAGATTACAAATAGACAAATAGACAGAAATATCGATGTTTGGAAATAATAAGTTCAGCATATACAAGTAACTACATACGTTACTCATGCACAACTCATTCTCTTACACTCATGTAATAACACGTGCATACACCACATCACTTACAGACACTCGAATATGTTCACACTCAAAAGTAGACACATAACATACATTCACACAGGCACGGCATACGCACGCACACAAATATGCATCTGCAAATACTCATACATGTCAGCAAACCTTACAACGTACATACACATACCACATATTCTCTCATAACAAGCATACTTATTAACAGCGTGCTATATTTTTTTGTGATATGAAATGATTCATCTGAAACAGGCTTTATCTCAAAGAAACAGACATTTTCTAGCATTGTCGATTGTCTTCTAGATATCGCTTCAGCAAAATATTATTCTCTATTCTTCTTCCCTCGCAGTTTTTCATTGTTCATCACACCTTATACATTTCATTTATCTCTCATAATACCCTGATATATTGTCTCCTCACCTGTACTGTAGTTTTGTTCCTATCATTTCAACCATCACCTCTTTCTACATCATCGAATATTGCTCAGTACTGATTATTCATTCAATTGCCTTTCAAACTGATGGAATCTCCAAAGCTGTCTAGCCTATCTAACCACCAATATACTCGACCATCTTTTTTGTTCTAGCATATTCGGCATTTATTGATTAGGAAATATACTACTCCACTTAGATGAAAAAAAAGTCGTTTATCGGTGTGAAGAAATATCAAAGAATTTGTCAAAAATGAAATTAAAAAAAAAGTCTATGAATACTTCCCAGTGTTGATGGTAATGATGATGCTGATGAGGAAAATTGTTTCATCATCAGTGCAAATTCGAAAAAGTTAGGAAGAAGTATGGTGTAAATACAAAAGGCCTGAATGTTGTAATTGAATAACTGAAATAGCGCATACTTACAACAAAAGCAAAGCTAACTAGGTTTGAACAACGGATTAAGCAATACCGTCAAAACAAATTGTTTAGAACCGACCAAAAAAGATTTTATAAAGAGTTTAATGATAATAAAAAACGTGAAATATTAGCCCCTGATGCTGATGAAAGCCGACTTTTCTGAGCTAAAATATGGAGTAAGCAAGAACAACATAATACTATAGCTGAATGGCTCTGCAACCTGAAGCAAACAGCTTCTTATCCCCAGCAAGAGGCTATCCACTTCTCAGAAGACTGAATCAGAAATATGAGTAAAAAGACAAGCAATTGGAAAGGAGCAGGACTGATTGTGTACAGGGATTTTGTATAAAACAAAAAAGACTCAGTAAATGCCATAAATTGATCGCAATTTAATGCATTGATCAATGGAGAAGAAGAAGAAATCCAGGGTTGGTTGACAAATGGACGGACAGAAGGATGCATCAAAGGGAAATGCTGCTGATAATTACAGGCCAATTTCTTGTCTCCCATTAAGATAGAAGTTACTGTCAGAAGGAATTGCAGAAAAACTGTACAAATTTCTTGATGAGAACGATATATTACCGATGGAACAAAAAGACTGTAGAAGGAGATGCAGAGGTACCAAAGATGAATTATTGATGGAAAAAATGGTAATGCAAGATTGTAAACGAAGGAGAACAAATCTGGGAATGGCCTGGATTGACTATCGCAAAGCTTACGATATGATTTCACATTCGTGGATCATCGAGTGCTTAGATCTGTTTGGGCACTCTGGGTATCACAAGAGTGATTTTCCAGGATGATAGCATATATCCATTGCTTTTTGTACTCTGCATGATACCTCTGACCTTGGTACTTAGGAAAATGAACCTGCGGCACCAACTAAAGACAAAATCCCAAACAATCAACCACCTCCGCTTCATGGATGATTTGAAACTCTATGGCAAGGATGAGACAAAAGTGAGTACCTTGGTGAGTACAATCCACTGTTCTAGAGATGATATTAGAATGGAATTTGGACTTAAGAAGTGCGGAATAATTTACCTAAAAAGAGGCAAGGTACAGAGCTTAGCAGGGAATAGAGACTTGATTAAAAAAATTGAAACGGAAGGCTACAAATACCTTGGTGTAGTAGAGGTCAACGAGATAATGGAGAAGAAAATGAAAGAGCAACTGAGGAAGGAATATTTCCGAAGACTAAGGTTGGTGTTGCGTTCAAAATTGACCGGATAGAATAAAATCCAAACAGTTAATACGTGAGCATCACTTCGGTATGGAGCGGGTATTATAAAATGGCAAAAGAGAGAAGTGAAGAAAATGGATACCAAGACCAGAAAAATGTCGACAGTACACGAGATTTCCACCCTAAGAGTGACACAGATAGGCTGCACTTGTCTAGAAGAAAGGGTGGGAGGGGTTTGATTAGTTGTCAGGATTATATCGAAACAGAGGAAAACAGTTTAGGGTGGTATATAAAAATGCCATGGAACCATTGCTGAAACACACGAAGGCCGGCGCCATCAAAACTGAAAATTGTGTAATGGACGAAAAATTCAAAGAAGAAATGAACACAAAAATGAAAAAGGATGGAAGGAAAGAAAATGTATGGTCAGTTTGCAAGAGATGTGAACGCTAAGAGAAATACAAAGCGGTGGTTATGGGTAAGGAGGAGTGACCTGAATAGAGACAGAAGAACTCATATGCGCAGTTCAAGAACAAGCATGTGAAGTGCTGAATAGACAACACCACCGACAGCGACAAATGCAGAATGTGTGGTGAGAGGTGTGAAACAGTATGGCACATCGTTAGCGAATGCCGGAAATTGGCACAACGTGAATACAAAAGACGCCATGACAATGTGGCAAGAATGAGCAAAGAACAAAGACGTGGTATGAACAAACCCCAGAAGGAGTCACTGAGAATGAGAATTGCAAAATTCTGTTGGATGCAATGATTCAACATATAGCATGCTCCGTTGACGGGATCAACGTGAAAGAGGAAAAAATAACTATGACGATTTGAAGCCGGAAATATGAAGGTTGCGGTTAATGAAGAGAGTAGACGTGATATCAATAGTAATTGGTGCACTTGGGAGTGTCAGCACTCGACTACCAACTTGGTAGAAAAAGGTTGGTACAAGTGTGAAGGCAGAACACCGACAAAAATTAGCATTGCTTGGAAATTTTGGGGGAGGGAGCTAGT
>NC_068997.1:34502494-34506386 GCF_001194135.2 Octopus bimaculoides
TGATGATGATGATGATGATGATGATGATGATGATGATGATGATGATGATAATAATAATAATAATAATAATAATAATAATAATAATAATAATAATAAGAAGAAGAAGAAGAAGAACAGAAGCACCGGGCTGAATAACAACATAGATGTGCTACACCGGGTTTCCTATACAAAAACAAATCTAATCCAATAACATCGATGGAAAGAACCGGTGGAAGATTTGAAGGAAGCGGTCTTTTAACGAAGATAATTTTAAAAAAATATTTTTTATTTTTAAAAAATGAAATTTTACTGCCATACAAAGTACAAGTCCTCCTATGCACGATGTCTCAGTGAAACACGTGCGATCACACACGCAAAACCAACACCGGAAAGTTTACAAACTATATAAAAAAGAAATGGAACAAAATAGTAAGTACATATATTGAATAATTACGCATACACTCGAACGTGTACACAATGATATATACGTTTTGATACCCATAGAACTACACATGCATCTTAATGTTTACACAACTACGTGAAAATCACAGGACTCTCACTCAATAATAATAATAATAATAATAATAATAATAATAATAATAATAATAATAATAATAATAATAATAATGACGATGACGATGACGATGATGATGATGATGATATTGATTATAATAATAATAATGACAACAACACTAGCTAGAAACACTAACCATGAATAAGGTAGCACCAATAATCATAAATTATATAAAACATTCCAGACAAAAGAGAGGCTCATAAAAACCAAAGTCATCCCCTTTAGAAGAGTAATATTTCAGGGAGACGCACTCTTTCCCTCTACTCCTCTTCTTGGCACTGACGCCTTTATCTGACATGCTCAAGAGAACTGGATGTGGATACAACTGTTACGGCAAAACAATCAGCCTTCTCTTATATATGGATGATCTAAAACTGTACGCTACAAATGATAAGCTGCTAGAAACATTACTACAGATAGTACATGGATTTGTCAAAGAAATAAACATGAAATTTGGCTTAGAAAAATGTGCCGAAGCAACCTTGAAAAGAGGAAAACTAGTTAAGAGTAGCAACATCACACTAGATAAAGCAAAGGAAATAAGAGAATTAGACCAAAGCCAAACATACAAGTACTTAGGAATCAATGATCTAGATACGATATAACACACACAAATAAAAGAGAATATAAAAAGGGAATACTAAAGGCGAGTCAGATTAATACTGAAAACCATGCCCAGTGTGAAAAACAAGTTAATAGGTATCAACACTCTAGCGGTCCCACTTATGAGTTACAGCGACAATACTCTTAACTGGACTCTAAATGAACTAATCAAAATAGTCAGGAAAACAAGAAGAATAATCACAAAATCCAAAATCTGACACAGAAAAGCTATACATACAACGTATCGAAGGTGGTAGAAGCCTTATACAGATAAAAAAAAAAAACTATTACAAATTAACCACCATAGGTCTACAGAAATACCTACTTCAGAACCAAAGAAAATTAAATAGCCACAAAACATGAACCAAACAAAAAACTGTTTTCAGTCTTTTTGGAAGCTGACAAATGCAGAAAAGAATTCATAGTACCTAACAACTATGAAGAAAGAGAAGAAACAACAAATGCTGTAAAACAACTGAAATCCAAACTAAAATTGTAATAGAGACGGATCATGATAAAACGATAGCAACAGATGACAATGTTTCTCTGAAAGAAACAGAGAAAATTTCAAATTACAAAGATCTGGAAATAGAGGTAACTCGAAATTGGAGCCTAAAAACAGAAACAATTCCTGTCATAGTAGGCGCATTAGGTATAAAAAACATTCAGACAAATACATACCAAAAACATCAGGACTTACAAGTATATATAACATATAGAAAATAGCACTACTAGGCACCGTACACATCCCACGTAAAACACTTTCAATACAGTTAAAGTAAGAGCACCACAACAAACTATAGCACATACTCAAGGCACACAGAGCTGCACTCGATAGTGCAATGAAAGCACGTGATAAAAATAAGGCTACCGAATAATAATAATAGTTCATTCTTTTATTGGCCACACGGGCTTACATAAAACAACATAGAAGGACATAACAGGACGATACAAATGGATTTTAAAAAAGTGTAAACAAAAGTATCAATTATAATTAAAAAATAGAGACCCGTAGAATAAGTACTAGGCTTACAAAGAATAAGTCCTGGGGTCGATTTGCTCGACTAAAGGCACTGCTCCAGCATGACCACAGTCAACTGATTGAAACAAATAAAAGAAAGGCAAAACATCCCTCTCCACCCTCACTTTATTTCTCAAGTGTAACTCGAAAAAGTTTATGAGGGCTTGGCCAAAGAGAAAATGTGTCCACCATACTACCTCTTTCGCTACAGCCACAAAACAAATAAAAATTATCTGTCACTCCCGGCGAAAGGAGGGCAGTAGGGCAATCTTCACTATGGATTCAACTGATTTCAGGATCCGTCCTACACGCAACAGCAGGTGTTCGGCATAAACCCACAAGTCAGCAATGCTCGGGCATTGGACAAGTGCATGTAGAACGGTTTCACCGCGCTGCTAGCATCTCGAACAAGCCCGACTGACAGCACACCCGTACCTGTAGACTTTGTCTCGTACCGGTAGCGCACCCCGGTAGCGCTACCAGGCTAAAGACATCTGGAAATTATCCATAATAGTCCCTGACCGGAAAGTACTTCCTCGTTTCTAATCCTCTGTCTATAGCTAAAGTGGAACATCCACCGATCCTATTGCACGACTTGTAGAGGACAGTGAGCACCTAACGACATTCTAAGTTCAAATTGCCCAGTCTCGCCCTAACCTTTACCCAGGACTGCAGCTCCGTCAAAGAGACGAGCTTCAGAAAGGCATGTCTAACAAATAGAGCCTACACACGTTCACCTTTTAGAAATTGCTGCAGGGGGCGCAACTTGGGTTCATGATATCCCGGTCTCGCGCCATTTCCGCTCTACCGGTCACTCTTCGCTCCTTTGCGTCACATGGGCTCAACTCTTCTCCCATCTTCATCTAACCCTCATCCCCTCTCCTCTCTTCCTCTCACATCTACTTCCTCCTACCCACCTCTCCTCTCTTGCTCTGACTCCTACTTCTTCTCTTGAATCCCACTTCTTCTCTTGAATCCTACTCTCTCTCTTCTCTTCACTCCTACCCACCTTCTCCCTTCCCCTCTCCCTTCATCGTCACCCCTCCCTCGTAACCCCACCCCTGTACAATCAAACCCCAACTTCCTTATCCATCCCATCGCACCCTACACCATCCCTTACACCCACTCCCACATACACCATTTCTATCCCCACTATCAGCATAACACACACCCTATCCGTGCTTTCCCCACTCTCGCCTCCCCACATCTCAACACCACACATCACACCAAACACCACGACACCATACACCACCATACCACCCAACATCACACCACCACGTACACACTAGCACTGACCACTTCTCAGCCCTACACCATCATCCGCATACCTACACATGCACACACGTACACGTTAAGGTCACCATTCCTCTTCCACATGCACACGTCAAGGACACTATTCCTCTTCCACACGCACATACATGCTCTCTTATACACTCGCACGCGCACCTTCGTTTTCGGATCACGACTACTTTATTATCACCCCTTCTTCCTAGCTCTCCTGTGTTACCCCTCTGTCCAGCATTCGCCATGGTAGATCGCTAACCGCGCTACACATTCTTTATTTTCTCTCCTTGTTTCTTTCTGTGTTCCTTTCTGTGGAAGAGCTTAGGCTCGAAACGTTAAAGACTTTTTCACTTCCCAAGCGTTAAACTAATATATCTGTTTGTTGTCTTCACCACCTGTATATATATATATATATATATATATATATATAT
>NC_068997.1:34507838-34509464 GCF_001194135.2 Octopus bimaculoides
AGGGGTAAGTCGATTGCCTCGCCCCCACCCCCCAGTGTTCAATTGCCACTTATTCTATCGACCACGAAAAGAAATGTAAAGTCGATCTCGCCGGAATTTGACCTCAACAGAACAGCGGAGGAAATGTCGCTAAGCATTTTGCTCGAAGTGTTAAATATTCTGCCTGCTCGCCGCCTTTTATATAACGTATATTGATATATTACCTAGAAGAATATTTTTCTCGCATCTGTTCATGCAAAGAATGCATATCTGGTGGAAGACATCTAATATCTGAATGTGCATTGGCTGTTTGTGAATGATTAAGCTGACAAAGTATCGGTTGCTTTGCGTTAGATTTCTTATCGATGCGGTGGAAACATTCGACGTTGTGGACCTCTGAAATATCCCTGTTCGGTCAGATCGACTCAAACATGACTATTTATAGTCTCGTGAAGTAAAACGACTCTTTCAGCACAAACACCAACGCCATTTCTCTGCCTAAAGCATTTTCCATTTTGTCTGCTAGAACAATCATGTTATTCAAATATTTCGCCCCCCCCCCCCACTCTGTCCGTCTGAGTTATGTATAATTTATTCTTTTACTTGTTTCAGTCATTTGACTGCAGCTATGCTGGAGCACCGCCTTGAAAGGTTTAAGTCGAACAAATCGATCCCAGACTTGTTTTTTAAAACACTTAGTAATTATTCTATCGGTCTGTTGTGCCGAACCGCTAGGTTCGGGGACGTAAACACCAACACCGGTTGTTAAACGGTGATGGGGGACAAACACAGACACAAAGGCACTCACACACATAGATGTATACATATATATACGACGGGATTCTTTCAGTTTCTCTCTATCAAATCCACTCACGTGACTTTGGTTGACCTGAGGTTAGAGTAGAAGACACTTGCCCAAGGTGTGTTTGGTGGCACTGAACCCGGAACCATGTGGTTGGGAAGCAAGCTTCTTACCACACAGCCACGCAAAGTTGAGTTTTCAACTTGTAATGATTTTCTCAATAATGGTAATAACAATGGTGACTCCTGACGTTGGTGCAGGTGCACAGCTATAGAGAATGACGTAATTAAATAAACTGTTCGTTAGTATATAAAAAAAGAAATCTGGCATCTTTTGCGCAGTAGTTAATATCACTTCACCGTAGAAGCTGACAAATCTTTTTAAAATCCCAAGATCCTTTAAAACATCGTTAGAGGTGTGAATTAAGGAAAGCGGTTTCTTATCGAACCCAACAGGCTAAAATTTAGAGTGAGGAGATAAATATGAAATGAATAATTCAATGGAAGTGTGAATAACTCGAAAAAGTTTCTAAGCTTCTGTAAAGAAGTGAGATTTTCTGTAATAGTTATGTTTAGGAAACTACAATTGATAAAAATACCTGTCACATTTGTAAATAAAGGAAACTGATATTAATCTTCTTGTATCAGACAAGCACCATTGATTGGTTTTTGGCAAACCTACTTCTAAAATAACACAGTATAAATGCAAAGGACATAAACATGTATCCATCCATCCATCCATCCATCCATACATACATACATCCATCCTTACACACACACACACACACACACACACGCACACACACACACACACACACACACACACACACACACACACACACACAC
>NC_068997.1:34510717-34512495 GCF_001194135.2 Octopus bimaculoides
ATCAGGACAATGCGCGACCACACACTGCAAAGATCACATCACAGAAGATCGAAGAGCTTGGTTGAGGAAAAAAATCCACATCCACCTTATTCTCCTGACCTTGCTCCTTCAGACTACCATTTGTTTCGTCCTTTACAGAATCATTTGGGGGACATAACTTTCGCAAGCCAGGAGAAGGCCGAAACTGACATTTCAGAGTTCTTCGCTTTGAAACCAAAAGAGTTTTACATTGATGGGATTAAAAAGCTTGTAAATAGATGGAAGGAAGTCATAGATACGCAGGGAAAGTACATTGATGATTAAATTTCAATTAAATATAACATTTGATCACTTGTTTTCTTTATTCAAAATTCGGACAGAACTTATGAGATGACCTGATATATATTAGGATGAAATTTGTAGTAAGGTATATGGTAAAATTTGACAACTGCTAATCTTACGCCATTATTATATTTTGACAATCTTTATTTTTTGTTAGAAAGCTGACACATCTCTTTCTTTTTTCTACTTCATTTTGCGCTTTATAAAGTATTTATAAATCGTTTGTTTTGCTATTTTTGTTTAGAGATGGATATGTCGTAAATTCGCACAATTTTGAAATATGAGTTCTTTCTTGGAAACACAGCATCACAGAAAGCTCGGAATATTAATGGAGTATTTCATTTTAATGGTATTACACAACAGGTAGTATGAAATTGGTTTTCAAAATTTCGTTCTGGTAACTTTTACCTCACAAATGAGCAACACGTTCGACCAGAAACGAAGGTGGATAATGACGAACTGAAAACCACCGTCGAGATAGATCCATCTCAAAATGCCCGTGAATTATTGTTGTTGTTTGGTGTTAGCAAGCAAACAATATTGACTCACCTAGTTCAAGTCGGTAAAGTGAAAAGTTGGACAAGTGGGTTCCACATGAACTCAATAAAAATCAGAAACAGCAACGTTCGGAAGCCTGCATTATGCTACTTTCTCGTCACAAAAATGAATCATTTTTGAATCGAATTGTAACATGTGATGAGAAATGGATCCGATACAACAACTGTAAACGTTCAGTACAAAGGTTGGACAAAGACGAGCCACCAAAACACAGTCCAAAAAGCAAAATTCATAAAAAGAAGCTGATGGTGTGTGTTTGGTGGTCTGGCGCAGGTGTGATCCATTGTGACTTGATTAAACCTGGCTCATCAATCACATTCGAAGTATACTGCAGGCAACTGAAGCAAATGATGCAGAAGACAACGCCAGACCATACATCGCAAAAATGACATTGGCAAAACTACAGAGGTTGCAGTTGGAAGTTTTCCATCATCCACCATACTCAACTGATCTTGCCCCCACTGATTATCACTTCTGTAAAACAGGCTTTCCAAGATTTTATTGACTCTAGATTGCGAGGCTTTTACATTTTCGGGCTGGACTATCTACCGCTGAAATGGCAAAGTGTATTGAAAATATGAGTGCATACTTTGATGAATAAAACTTTTCCTTGTATTTATAAAACGTTAGAAAACTTTTTTCTTTTCAACAAATTTCATACTTGATGACCTAATATATATGACGGGCTTCTTTCAGTTTTAGTCTACCAAATCCATTCACAAGGCTTTCGTCGGCTCGAGGCTATAGTAGAAGACACTCACCCAAGGTGCGACACAGTGTGCTTGAACCCGGAGCCATCTGGTTGGTAAGCAAGCTACTTACCAAACAGCGAATCCTGCGCATACATACATACATACATACATATATTATATATATATCTATCTATGTATATATATATA
>NC_068997.1:34513403-34514783 GCF_001194135.2 Octopus bimaculoides
TGTGTGTGTATACATACGTGTGAATATAATATACGTATTTAAAGATAGATAGATATGTACATATAGGTTTATATATATGTATATATATATATATATATATATATATATACACACGCACGCACACATACACACACAACAACAAATATATATCCACACATACACACACATGTGGATGTAGGCAGAAAGAAAATAATTGTAAGTGACAAATGAGCTTAAAATGCTTAAAATACATAACCTGAAGCTACACTTAAGAGAGATCTATCTGATGACTCCATCAATTCTAATAAATAAAGGGGCCATAAAGCTAATTATAATAAAGTAATAACTGCTTATAAGATTACCAAACTACATCCATGAAGAAAAGTTGGAATCTAAGGTTGTGACAACATATTAATAATGAAATGTACAACAATAGTGACAATATCAAATATGGCACAAATAACCTCAGTAAAATGAGAATAAAAAGTAATAGCAATAACAATAAAAGCCATAGCTGAAGGTTTAGCAACAACAAAACGAATGATGTCAAGAAATATTGCGACAACAAAAACTAAAACAAATATTGTAACAAATATTTCCTGGCATTTTTATGACTAATACTTTAGATGTACTGAAAGGGGTTATTTTTGAAATGAGCTAATAAGGAAATAGATTACAACTTTTCACGTTGAACCGATGAGATGTTTCAATATAGTACGAAACATGAACGTTATAACAACCACAACAACTAACAAACCGGCTGTTTTATTGGATTTAAGACAGCGGCAGCATTATATATTCAAATGAATGCATGCATTCCATACGTATATAGAAGTGTGATTAGAAATGTATCAAACGCATTCAATTGGGGTGGTCTGGAATGCTTTATAGATCCAACATTTACCATTATCTGAGTTAATCGGTGCGTTGAGGATCCTACCTTTCTACGTTACCATAACCTTATTGCATAAATTGATGTTTCAATGTTATTTAAGTCAGGTTCCATAAACTTGTGGAACAAGGACAATTATCACATAAAAAAGATCTTCAAAAAATAGCAGCCCGAATTCCCTCAAATTACACCATGCTAATTTAGATATAGATGACTGAAGGTACTTAGTGAAGAATTTTATTCTAGAATTTGTATTGATGTACAAGAACTCAGCTTTAAATCATAGGTATACTCATTCAAAGATAAACAAGGAAATGTAATTGATAGAGACGCTATAATTCAAACACAAACGTTTTGAATGTAGTAATTGCGTACATGTTTGTATAATTTCAGGCAAATATGTTTTCTTTGTGATTTAAAATTTCAGCATTATTTCGACCCACTGATTTTGCATGATGCAACAATTTGAAGACATGATGAAACAATTTGAAGACATGATGAAACAATTT
>NC_068997.1:34514793-34517182 GCF_001194135.2 Octopus bimaculoides
AACAATTTGAAGACATGATGAAACAATTTGAAGACATGATGAAACAATTTAAAGACATGATAAAACAATTTGAAGGCACGTGGCTTAGTGCTTAAGGTAGTCGGCTCACGATCGCAAGGTCATGAATTCGATTCCCGGCGGCGCGGTCTGTCCTTTAGCAAGATCCTTTATTTCACGTTGCTTCTGTCCACTCAGCTCGCAAAAATGAGTAGTATCTGTAATTCAAATGGCCAACCTTGTCACATTCTATGTCACTCTGAATCTCCCTGAGAACTAAGTTCATGCGTATGAGGAGTGCTCAGCCACTTCCACGTTAATTTCGTGAGTACGTTGTTCTGTGATCAGATCATTTGGAATCCTCGTCGTCGTAACCGTAAAGTATCAGTTAATGAAAAATAATTCTAGTCCTTTTCGTCATTTACACAGCCATTAAAAACTTTAAATTTCATAAAGGTCCTTTAGATACTAAACATCCCAGATATCCCTTCAATTGTGTACAAAATATGGAGCTACAATCGTTTTACGAACGTCCAAGTTATCAGCTGCACTTTACTTGTCCATGGATGGTATACATACTATTACACCATTGATATTAAGTATAAATTTGAAAACGTATTTTGCATAGTATTCATTCTAACGTGTTAGTTTCAACGCGTTAGAAGGAATACAGCTAACGTCCTGAACAGACACACATACATATATATGTATGTATGTATGTATGTATGTATGTATGTATGTATGTATGTATGTATGCATGCATGTATGCATGCATGCGCGCATATGTCTATGTATGCATGTGTATATGTATGTATGCACGCACGTATGGATGACTGGATGGATGACTGGATGGCTGGTTGGATGGATGGATGGATGACTAGATGGATGGATGCATGTGTCTATGTATGTACGTATGTATTTCCTGGGTATGACTTTAAACTGCATCCGCGAGCAGAACTCTGCTTTAAGTGATCCAGGGTTTTGATGAGTGTGGAAATACTCTTACCCACTATTGCCCCGAGGTCTACTCTAATCAGGAGTAGCAGCACCTGTCAGAAATACCCTTGGCTGGTAGCAAAACTACCAGGAGTAAAAGACTGCAAGCTGTTGTGACAGCATCCTTCTAGGGGAGGGACATTTTGATATAAAAATCTGCGGTTTCACGTGATGACTAGTCATCGAGATAAATACTACTCACAAAGACTCCGAGAATGGCACCCGTATTGTACAAGCGTTTATCGCTATAATCCAATGAAGTACATGTATCTCTTTTGGTCATCTTATTCCTTATTCCATCACCTGAAAGTCCTATGGCAATGGAAAAGTGGCGACATGTGCAGACATAACCAGTTAGAAGTGCAGAGTAAATTACAACTTCCGTCTGCCACCTATGCTCCAAACCATGCGGATCTACAACGGGACTGAATAATCATCTGAGTGATCATGAACGGAATCAGAAATGCTGTTAACAACGGGAAAGCACAAGGAGACGGTAATCATTTGTGAAGATGTAGCAATTACCATGTATATACATATATAAGCTTTGTTAAAAGATGAGTATATTTAGCAGTCTCGAATTGTGGGTTGCGAATGTATTTTAAGCTTTATAATTTTGCTGTATATATGCGTTGCCTTCACCAAGAAACTTCTGTTTCAGCGGTCACATTGTATAGGTTTTCACTGGATATTATATATTTATTCCTTATTTTGCTTCATATACCAGCTCTCATAACCAGCCATGCATTATAGAGAGGTAGCCTCTTGAATACATTCTCTTTCAGATAGCAATGACTTACTTAACATCTTTAGTTCTGTGTTGTGTTGTGCTTAATTCACGTTTGTTATCAGACGATGCTTTCTATCTTTGTAACAAGCAGTACTTAGTGGAGGATTGTGTTCCAGATTTTGCTAATGGATAATGTAGATGATGAATGACAGCGGTCATAAAAATTTTCGAAGCTTACATGATTGACGAAGCTAAGAGAAGACGTTCTGTTCAGAAAGAAAATTTTGTCCGAGTGCTAATATCTCACAGAAGATACCCAAAGCCAGAAAGAGGTATTCAGTGTAGTTTATACTTTCAATGGTATGTGCGTATGTTTATATGTAAGTATGTATATTCTAGTCGGGTATTTTAAATTGTCTCCAACAAAGAAATAAATGCTCGTCAACACAGAAACATTCTCATTTGGATACTGGTTATTGGAATTTAGACATCCTAGGTAGTTATTTCTTTTTGCTTGTTTGTTTGTGCGTCAGTGTGCATGTGTATACACATATGTATGTATGAACGTATGTATGTATGTATGTATGTATGTATGTATGTATGTATGTATGCATGTGTGCGTGTATGCATATATATATATATATATATATATATATATATATATAT
>NC_068997.1:34517497-34518356 GCF_001194135.2 Octopus bimaculoides
CATAACAGCCTACTAACAAATGTTCCTGTGTATGTATAAACTGTAGGTATTGGGGTATCACTACCATGTATGTATATCTCCTATTTAGTTTGGAGGATGTTTCATTTATGAGGGTGTACTCCTGTATTTGTCTGCGTGTTGAGTCATTCGGGTACTTGGATAAAATGCGGATGTCAAATCGATCCATGTTGGTGTTTGGCATGTTGGTAGAGTATGGAGGACTGTTTTTTGTCGTCATATTGTCTTAAATGTTCATTTAGTCTCTTCTCAATGCTTCTAGATGTCTCGCCAATGTATGTCATGTTCTTGTCTTTACAAGCACCCTGAATGCACCTTATGCTATAGACTACATTTCTAGTTCTACAGTTAATGCTAGGATTAATCTTACATACCATACAATTTTCACTGGTGCATGTGGTATTCTCAATGGGGTACGTCCTACATAATTGTGATCTGATGGAACTCTCTGGCTTTTCAATGATCTTAATGCTGAGTTTCATAGGGGGGAAACTTTATTCATTATTCTAAGTCTGCTATCAGTATGCTAATTTTCATGTTGTGTGACAAAGCTGAGTTCTTGTGAACAACATATTTAGAAGCTATGGGATGCATGTATTGAGAGTGGAGGAACTACACACTATTTTTCACAGTCTCTAACCAAAGTTCAGTATCAAGGACAGGAGATCTATTATTAGGGTGTCTATTGGAGTAATCTATCGATACCTTGATGGATGGAGTTGGCTACGTGCTGGATGCTCTCCATTATATCGAGCCCACAACCTACGGGACCTCTTGGTCCACAGCTTCTTCCCCAACCCAACCTCCCAACCTGGCTCTTTCCCCTGCTCCCGTCCACGCT
>NC_068997.1:34519438-34522488 GCF_001194135.2 Octopus bimaculoides
ATATATATATATATATATATATATAGTTCAAATTTCAGAAAACAAAAGATGAAGTCAGGTGTAGGAAGAACAAGCAGGTGTATTAGTTTATATATATATATATAAGCATTAACTAGCTAGTCATGTATGTATATTTAAGCATATGTTTGTGTTTACGTTTGTTTGTATTCCATTGGCATAGCAACTTAGTCAACTAGAGTATATGTGTCTATGTAATTCATATTCATATGTAAGTATACATGTGATGTTTTATTATAAACATCCTCAGAACACACTGTTTTAACCCACAAACAAGAATCTTTCATTGGAATTTAGTCATCAATTATTTAGTCATGTGTGTATGGTGTATATGTGCGCATGTTTCAGCATGTATATGTGTTTAATGACTTAAATATGTCCGTGTGATGCATATATGAATATATGTAAGAATATCTGCATTGTCTATCTTTTGTATTTATTTATATTCTTCCAATACGGAACAAACTGCTTTTTAACAAATAATAAAAGCTCTGTCGCTGGAATTTGAATAACAAATGCCAGATCGTATTTTTATTTTTTCCCTTCTAGGCTGTATTTGTAACAAGTGTGTTAGCTTTTTGAAACGTTTAGTAGCTTAGCATGTGAATCTAAAAGCTGATACATAAGCTGGGAGTTGTCCGTAAATATTCATTTTTTCACTGATTTTGAAGAATATTTACAGATGTGGGTCATTTCACCGTACATGATTTTTCTGTTCCTCCCAAACAACTTTATTAGGCATTATTCGTAAGACGGAAGTTTGATGAAAGGCTCCTCTACATTCTTTGTATTGACATGCATGTTTGCATTCAGTTTCATTCATGTTTGCACTCAGCTTGCATTCAGTTTCAAACTTTATTTATGACAGAGTAACCTTTCAAAAAGATGGCATTGTATATTTTTTAGTAACACCATGGACACAATCGGAAGTAGTGCCTTCAAAAAACAGTTTGAGAATGCTAATTGTAACATGTGTAATATATTCCATAGAAAAATGACATCAGAGACATTTTCAGTTGCACCTTGGAGCTTTAATGGATTGGTCTCTTTTGTTCGTTAGATGCTTAAAATGACCTGGATTTGCAAAAGTATAAAAATATGATCTTCGATATGTGACGCGATATAAAAATCGATATGAATAATAACGTCATCCATAAGATTACAGAAAACGCCTGAAGGATAGTTTTTTGTGATACAGTATTTGTTTTGTGTGTCCTGGGATCTTCAGTTCAAGCAGAAATAGCCGTTAATTTCAAGAAAAAAGTTTACATAACACATGCATAGTTTCAGGAGTAACGACAAGGAAAACTCCACCTCTCAAAACCCCTTCATCCGTGACAAACGAGGCTATCTCCCCAGAATCTGATGGAGCGTCCTTGAAAGAGCTTCTTACTGGTCTAGCGTGTTTCTCTGCAACCTTTTCTTTTATGCAGAAATGCATATACGAGTGCATCATAGTGCAACAACCTGCAGTATCCATCACCAGAAAAACGGATCTATCCTATTGATGTCGACAAAGATACACGCTAAAGACCTTCAAAATAATTGACCACTGATTATTCATAAAACCAGCTTTAACATGATCGGTTCTCGCACGTTTGCTGGCTATACAGTCACTGCCCGCAATGAAATTATTTCTTCTTCCGCGGAATCTTAATATCACGTTGCAGCTATGCTTGACCCACAAAGTAATATCTAACCAAGCTACACCAAACAGCTCGCCACGTAGTAAATGTCTTCGCTGAAATGGCGAATATACTGACCCCCAACTATCTGATTCCAGTATTCGATTTGCTAAACCACGTGGAGTATATGATGAAAAGCTTAATGTCGTTATCAAGTGAAAGAATACGCACGTCTTGAACTGACCAATGGAAGCTTAAATGCCCTTATCTAGAGGCCAAATTAAACGTTCTTTTAAATATTTTAAAATATTCTTCTTTCTGACTCTGTAAGTGTAAAAATGTTGACGCGTTCTGCATCCACGAATCTTTAAAGTAATGTAAATGCACATACACGCATACACACATAAGTGCATATATACAAGCATTCTTTATCCATCATATGTATGTATGTATATATATATATATGTTAGTAGAGTTAGATGTTGGAATAACCGTCTAAGGGATGATAAATATCTGTTTTACTACCGGTATAATTACCTATGTTAACCCTGGGCATGCATATACAAGCATATTGTGCTCATAGGTTACAGGCAATGGCAAAGATAATCATGAGTTTATCAGGAATTAAACTAAAAGTAAACGGAAAATGGAGAAATATTGATCAACAACAATTGACTAACGTCGATTATTACTTTTTAATACAAATAGACTTTATCCCATCTAACAGCTGTTTCTGCTTCCAATGTTCTACAGTATTGCCGTTGAAAATTCGGAGAATAATATGCATCATACATTATTTACATTATTTAAATTTGACGGATATTTGTCCTCATCTTGTTTGTTGTTAACACAACGTTTCGGCTGATATACCCTCCAGTCTTCATCAGGTGTCTTGGGAAAATGTCGAACCTGGGTTCTCATTCCTAAGGTATTTTCGATGTTATTATTATTATTATTATGGTTAAAAGCGCTAGTTACTAACCCCAAGATTCCGCGTTCGATTCCAGACAGTGACCTGAAAGTAATAATAATGATAATAATAATAATAATAATAATAATAATAATAATAATAATAATAATAATAATAATAATAATAATAATAATAATAACAACGACATCGGAAAATACCTTAGGAATGAGAACCCAGGTTCGAAATTTCTTCAGGACACTTGATGAAAGTTGGAGGGTATATCAGACGAAACGTTGTGTTAACAACAAACAAGATGAGAACAAATATCCATGAAATGTAAATAATGTACATAATTCCTCATCTCTTAAATATTGAACTGTAATATGCATCATATTTGGTAACACATCCGATCTGGAACATGGGGCTTCAATCAGAGTGAAGAAAAGTACATAAAAGGAATGAAAAGAAGAAGAGACTCGAGAAGAAGAGGAAAGGCT
>NC_068997.1:34522702-34524997 GCF_001194135.2 Octopus bimaculoides
TAGAAAAAATGAATATGTAAAGAGAGCGTATAGCATGGAGTTTTATTTAAAATTCGATATAGGCACCCGCTTCTCAAGCCGCCCGGAAACCGCATGAACTCATTTCATCAGGAACTCTTGTGGGATGGAGGACATAACTTTTCGTATTCTCCCTTCAAGTTCTTCGAAAGTCGTTGGTTTGGTAGAGTAGACTTGTTCTTTTAACCAACTCCGAAGAAAAAAGTCGCAAGGTATTAAACCAGGGCTTCTGGCCGGCCAATCCTGCGGATCTTGACGACCCATCCATCTCCCAGGGAAGTGGGCATTCAGCCATTCACGAACAACAATAGCATAATATAGAAGAATGCCATCAATATATCTCGCAATCATGGTATTACAAAGGGTGAAAGTACTCACATTCCTGTTCGAAGTCATTCCACACCATACCGTTACTTTGGGCCGATTCTGTATTTTTTTCAGGGGTAATACTAGGATCTCCCCCTGACCAGTAGTGGCAGTTGTGATGGTTCACAAACCCACCGATATGAAATGCCGCTTCATCACTCCAGAGGATATTTTTAAAGAAATCAGATCATGTTTGTAGGGTTTCTAAATTTCAAACAGAATAATCGATCTGAAAAAGCAAAACAAAATAGAATCTATTACCATACATTAAAGAACATACACAACAAATTTGAGAAAAATATATAGTTAATAAATTATAAGTATTTTAAAATAGAGAGTTACTTTTTAAACATCCTGTGTGTGTATATATAGAGGTTTCTTTTTCTTTTTTTAGTTAACTTTAACAACGTTTCTTTATCAAATTCGAAACAAAACTATCTTCTTACTCTCTTCCCAATAAACCTGCTTTATATTCATTATCTATCAGCAGCGTTGGATTTTTGCAAACACTCATGTTCTTTTCTTTTAATATATACATTTTTAATGGCAATGTCTATCGCGAGAATATTGCACTATGACCCTGAGATGGTTTATAACTTCTTTTTTTGTTGTTGTTTATCTACTATATTTCTAGACATGCTGAGTCATTAAACAAACATAAATACATTCATTATTTTACTCATTATTTATCTTCTAAATTTAATGAGAATTTTATTTTATGTTTCAGTTTTCAGGTCAACGTTATTTCAAGATATTTTTCCTATTCTTTTCTTGGACGCCTATATAGTTTCTATGAAAACTTTTTAGATATCATAGTTACACAAAAACAGACTTGAAATGAGTAAGAATATATAACTAGAAGTTAAAAATAAAAAAGAGATTTCACTTTATATGATCATAGTTTGAACTTAAGGAACATCGTGAATCTATTTTTGTTTTAATTTATTTTGATTGAAACTGCAGAAATTTGTTTAAGGTTTTGCTTCTGGAGTACCGTGATTAGTACTGAAACATCTGGTAACTTCAACAACTGTGCTTATGATGAGAAAAACAAATGCAAAAGTGTAATTAGCGTTAAACAAAATATGTATCAGGTGCTTTTCGAAAATTCCTTGTTTGGTAATTTTTGATGAGATGAGCGTTTGTCAGACAACTAATTTCTACTACTATGTTTTTTTCTCCTTGCTTTCTTCCTGAGTGTTGCATTATGAGGCCAATTGTGTTTGCATTGCTTGAACATTTTAGTTACATTCCACAAGTTTCTCTAATGTCCAAAAGTATCATATAATCATTGTATCCTGTACCCACTGTATTGCTATTTTCTTTGTGTACTCGCTAATATTGATGTCAGATTTTGGCACAGAGCCAGCAACTTCGGCGGAGGGAGTAAGTCACTTATACCGACCTCAGTGCTCAACTGGTACTTTATCTATCGACTCCGAAATGATGAAAGGCAAAGTCGACCTCAGCGGAATTGGACCTCAGAACTTAAGGATGGACAAAATGCCGCAAAGCATTATCCCCGGCGTGCTGGTGTCGATTCATTCGACCAATAAAAGAAACTGGTCAGGCATTCAGCGATCCAAGAATCGGGCATCATATCATATGCCTTTTTATTGCAAAAACACTACCATCTTCTCTAATTGGACATACAAACGAACATCTCTAGAAAACTTAAAAGCTTTAATATCTACAATTTTGTGTGAAAATTTTATCTTTCTTTTCTCCCTGACTACCCGAATATGTAAATATGCGTTTTATTGCAACACAATTCAATGCATTATTATTATTATTATTATTATTATTATTATTATTGTTCAGTAGTTTTATTTTTATAACGTGCTTTCACTTCACTACCGAGCGCAGCTCTGTGCGCCTTGGGTATGTGCTGTGGTTTGCTGTGGTGCTCTT
>NC_068997.1:34527028-34529458 GCF_001194135.2 Octopus bimaculoides
TTTGTGGTTTCTCCGTTTCCGTGGATTTGGGGATTAAGATGGTTTTCCCTTTCGTGAGCCATTCAGGCATTGTCTCTGGTCTGCTATTATGTTGTTAAAGTTTTCTGCCAGCTTTTTATGCATTGCTGGCAGGTGTTTTAACCAGAAATTGGGGATCTTGTCGTGTCCAGGTGCCTTCCAGTTGCTTAGTCTTTGCAGTGTCTGGGTGACCTCTTCAGTTGTTATAGGGGCCCAGGTTTTTGCATATTACCTAGTGAATATATTATGCAGCTCTATCATGCCTGTTGAGATACTCTGTAGGCGTAAGCAGACTGCACATGGAGACAACATGATCGATGGTCTCATTTTGTTGTTGGCATATACGACTATGTTGGCCTGGTAGTTCTTTGTAGGTAGGCATTGATCTTGGGCTGCTTGATAAACCCCTCTGTTTCTGATTTACTATTATTATTATTATTATTATTATTATTATTATTATAGACGTCGCACAGTATACAATATCGTGAGGTTGTTGGTTGAAGATATTATATCTACAAGGGGTTTGTAGTGTTTGTCAAGTCAAAATAAAACTTCAGGCAGACAGTACTTTACGCAATATGCATTCAGTTCCAAGTAATGCCGACTTTTGCGGTACATCTAGATTGTTTGGTATCTCTAAGGTTTTCAAATGTCTTTTCAGATTGGATGGCATTGAACCCAATGTTCCGATGACAATAGGGATAACTTCTATGTTCGACTCTCGTAGCTGCAACATCTTAGCGATCTCAATTCTCAGGTTTCCATATTTATCAACTTTTTCTCTTTCTTTCATGATGATGATATTTTGATCTCCTGGCACTACTACGTCGATTATTAAGCACTCTTGTTTGTCCCTCGTAAAAGTTACTATATCCGGCCTTCGGCGCTCTAACACTTTACCTGTCTGGAAATAAAAGTCCCAGAGGATTTTTGCCTTTCCCTTTTGTCCATTACCTTTTCTGGTGTATGTTGATACCAAGCACCCGTCACCTAATATCCATACCTACGACATAGTAGCCAGTGGAGGTTTTGGGCTACTTTGTCGTGTCAATGCTG
This sequence comes from Octopus bimaculoides, assembly GCF_001194135.2. NCBI lineage: Eukaryota > Metazoa > Mollusca > Cephalopoda > Octopoda > Octopodidae > Octopus > Octopus bimaculoides. Next base: position 34,528,103 of record NC_068997.1, read on the forward strand.
GTACTATTTCTGCACAAGACTTTCACTAGCACTAACAATGTGAGTCACACTTTCGACCCTCTTCCCTCACATTCTTCAGAGGTCCGATGTACTTGTGTGGTATATATTCTTTTTCACTGAGTTGGTAGCCAATGCTTGGTCCTGGGCCGCGAGGATTAGACTTTCAGTATTCTTTTTTAGATCACTCTTGCTGAGACACCTCCATGATGCTTCCTTGTCTTTTAATCTGTTGGTTTCACGGTGGAACTAACCATGTAATTCCATACGGAGTAGGATTTCTTCTCTCTCGTTGTCTGTTCTTGTTCGGAATTCATGAGCACTCTCAAGTCCATTTTTGTTAATTCCTTCTGCACTAGCAGTATACTGTAGCAGGTCTTCTTTGGTGTTTACCAAATATTCTGCCATGTTTCTTCTTTCACTGTTAATACACTCCCGTACACTAATCAGCCCACTCCACCCTTATCTCTCTTCATGTAGAGCCTGTGTATATTTTCCTTAGGGTGGAGAGCACCATGCATTGTCATTGCCTTTCGGGTAGTGCGATCGAGTTGGTCAATCTCCGCTTGTGCCCATCTCAGGATGTGCACACTGTAGCGGACTACAGCAACAACCCATATGTTGATGGCAGTCACAAGGTTCCTTGAGATGAGCTTTGATTTCAAGGAAAGTTTGAGGCGCTTGAAATATACAGTGATGACTTTGTCTTTCATTTCTCTGTGCAAGATATTGTCCAGCTCCAGGATCCTAAGGTACTTGTACCCATCATCATCCGGGTCTTCTATTCTCTCTATGTTTGTCAATTCTATACCCCTACAATTTACTCTTTTCCCCTGCTTCAAAGTAAGCACCGCACACTTCAAGATACCGAATTCTATCCCTATATCCTTGCTGTACATATGCATAGTCTCATCAAGGATATGTACAATCATTATTATTAAATCGGCGAGCTTGCAGAATCGTTAGCACCCCGGGCGAAATGCTTAGCGGCATTTCGTCCGTCTTCACGTTCTAAGTTCAAATTCCGCCGAGGTCGACTTTGCCATTCATCTTTTAGGGTCAATAAATTAAGTTCCATTTGAGTATTGGGGTCGATATAATCACTTCGAGACTGGTTAACCACTTGTGTGCGTTTGCTGGCCGACTACACTTGTGTCGAGGCTTGCTACGGAATTTCTATTTGGATATATTTGGGGTACTTTAATGTATTACTGACTTTGCATCTGCTTTTCCGTGGGTATATCTAAGTATTTCATTTATTTTCATTTGGTGTTCCTCGCTGATGAAGGAAGAATCTTTTTGGATTAATCCAGAAATCGGAACCGATTTGGGGATATCTATATTCTTATGAATTTCTGT
>NC_068997.1:34530319-34530881 GCF_001194135.2 Octopus bimaculoides
TCTTCCGATCTGTGCAAAGACAATCCGAATAGAGACAGGAGATTTAGTGAATTTTGAATCTGATGTCTCGGAGGAGTTCCGCGAACCGGTCAGCCAAGTGGCGTCCATTTGACCGATGTACAGGGGAGGGTAGAAAGAGCAGGAGATTAGTAAATGATGTTGCTAGAAGTACAGGTAAAGGAGTCGGTGATATGATAGGGATGATGATGGGTGCCAGTGAGGATGGTAGTGTTTGAGAGGTAGGGGCAAGTGCGGCATCGTGAGCGGGAACAGGAGAACGAGACAGGTTGGGAGTTGAGGTTAGGGAAGAAACTCTAGACCAGGAAGTCACGCAGGTTGTGGGTTCATTTGAAGGAGGGAAGGGGTGGTTGAGGAAGATGTGCGAAGTGGAGGGGTCGGACTGGATTCGCTTGAAGGCTCAGAGAATGGTGTGTTGGAGGGGTTGTTGGTGAGTGCAACGGCGGTACGGGTGTGGAGAGAGAGAGAGAGAGAGAGAGCGAGAGAGAGAGAGAGAGAGTGAAAAAGAGAGCAGAGGTACGGTCTACAGAATGTGCTCTGGCAA
>NC_068997.1:34531563-34532519 GCF_001194135.2 Octopus bimaculoides
GACTGCCGACCGCCAATACCTCTTATGTCCATCTCCCATGTTCCTGCCTTTAGACTTCCACTTCATACACACCAGCTCAATTTCATTCGTTCTCAGTCGAAAGACACCTTTTGTTATATTCTTGTTGTTTGTATTTGTAATTGTGTACCATGTTCTCCGTTTTTGGTCTTTGTTGCCGTACACATTCGCTAACCTACAAAAAATCTAATGCTCTTAGCTTAGACTTTTTGGGGGGCAACCAGATCGAACTGTCTCAAGTGTGACTGCCCGAAACAGTAAGGACTTCTGGTAACTTGACTGAGGAAAGAAGGCTACGAATGACACGTCTTTTTTTGCCTGTCCTTCTAATTGTTGTTTCTTCTGTCTGCCTTTGTATCGTCTATCTGTCCGAATGTTTTATTGCGTTTTTGTTCCATTTTATATACATACATATATATATATGATGGAGAAATTATACAAAATGTATAAAAAGATGATGAGTAAAGCACCAGCACAGATTCGATTACCTGTTGTTATCCGTAGGTTTATTGCAGGAACTTCGTAGTGGCGATAGGGTTAACAGTATTAATAAAATAGATGGAAGGAGAAAAGATTTTATTAGGTACGACACATGTTTCGATCCGTTCTGGGTCTTTTCGGGTACATCAATAAAAAGTTTTACGGGAGATTTTCTGATTCGGTTTCACGTACCGCTATATCTCCATCAACTACGAGAATAAGTAAAGAAAACAGAGAAAAATTGAAACGCAAAAAACTCAAATATGAACGTGAAAATTATACATTCTAGTTTAGAGAAAATGACGTAATGAGCCTTCGCTGTTGTAACTGTTAAGAGAAAGGAAAGGATGTAGAAGTTGAAAGAAAGATAATACTTAGACGAAAATTATTTTTTGTGTTCGTGCTTAGACACACATATACATACACAGATACATACATACATACACACACACAACACA
>NC_068997.1:34532921-34537243 GCF_001194135.2 Octopus bimaculoides
ATACGCGCTCACACACGCACATCCAAGTATACTCACACGTATGGACGAATACATATATATGCATAGGAACTCATATAAGCAGGTAGACACGTGTATATATACATGAATATACGCACAAACATAATGGATACTGAAAACACTCCCGTATTTCATGGAATGAGCTCAAATCAGCATAAAACATATCGTATATATATTTGTTGATTCAGAATATTATTGCGAATGTTATCCATAATATTTTCCTACCGCAAAACAGATTTCTGATTCCCCGGACAAAACAATTAGGTTCGCTAAAGAGAAAAGTACTTGATGTTCCGTTTCAACACCTATTTCTGAATGTTTTCCATGGGTGAAGTGTTCAAGTAACGTGAATAAGTGAAAATCTCGTGGTGAGAGCCCTGGAGAGTAGGGAGAATGAGGTAGAGCTTCTCAACTTAATGAATTTATCTTTTCCTAGATCATCTACGCTAAATGTGTTCTTTCATTATCATGTTGCAGGATAACTCACTTTCTGCTTTATCGACTTCCCTTCTGTATACATTTTCCCAATCTACTCGAGATTATCTTGCATCGAGAACCAAGGTCTTGTAAGGGCTCCGAGATACTTTCAGAATACTTTGGTGCAGATCTTCCTTTTGTTGTTATTTTCACTGAGTCATTATTGAAAACAGTTGGTATTCCTGATCGATACTCACCCAAAAGATCGAAACACTGTTATTGAATCTGTTAAACCACCTTTGGCATTTCCGAAAACTCAAACCATTAGGACGTACAGCAAATATATCTTCTTGTGCACGAAATTTGTAAAGTATACAGTGACGAATGTCCAGACCACTAAGGTCCTTGTCTTCCATGGTCTGTGAGATAGAGCATGTATGTATGTATGTATGTATGTATGTATGTATGTCATTGTTAAGTTTTTTCAAGATTTCTTGTCAATAGAGAAAGAGCCGGTTTCTAGCCTAGATCCAAGGTTCCTTCATTCGAATTTCAACATCAACAACAGGGTCTTTTTGTTTGTTTGTATGTATATATATATGTGCATATTTGTATGTTTTGTTTTATGTATATATTCTTATGTATATAGTTTCATATCTACACATACTCATATATATCTAAATGATTTCTGGCAAGTTTTACAGATTTTTACAGTTCCACTGATGGATTGGATCTGTAGTCTTCGAATTAGTTTTCTCCTTTCTGGTTTTGAGAAGCCTAAGTTTTCAAGATTGGTATTTAAGCAGTATGTTACAGGGACCCCAATAATTACAGGTATAAACCTGAACTTGAAATCTGGATAGATTAACTGCAAATTTCTCAATAGTTCAGCTTAGATGTTCTCTTTTTCACTAATCTTCAGCTTTATGTTAACATTCGCTGGGCAGCTAATTTCCACAACCGTACACAGTTTCTCTTTTCTATACCAAATCATTATATCAGGTCTGTTGTGCTTACATTTTATTGAGGTCGTCACTGGTACATTCCACCAGTACTTCCTTTTATTATGAGTGGCCATGGCTTTTGCCATACTGTGAGTTCTTATTTCTTTGTCCTCGGGGTTATCCTTCCGACGGATTTCATTACAGTGTGTCCTAGCTACAACATCATGTCTCATCAGTAGATAGTACCGTGATGACATTTTCAGACAACTACTTATGATGTGGGTGATATCTGCGGTGTTAACTCCACAAAGTCTGCATAGGTTGACACATTTTACTGCTTTTCCTGCATCTCTATCCCTTCTGTGCATCAGTATTTGCTTGATATTTCTTGTTCCTGGATTGCGAACGCATACCCTTCACGCGTTTTAACATTTGTTATTTAACTATATGCTGATTGGTTGATCGCGAGGATATCTTTTATTGGCCATTTGTAGTAAGAAACCAGACTGTTTGCTTAGAAATAGGACATTACTTTTCGATAACCCTACATACATACATACATACATACATACATACATACATACATACATACATACATACATACATACATAGAAACACACACATATGATTTATATATCCCCACTGACAAGTGGTGTCAGTTAACCGGTCATCGCTCCATCTGGAGAAATTTGAATCATAAAGGCAGTCATAATTGTTGACGACACGCCGGTTATTGAAAAGAAAAGAGAGAAATGACAGATATTTATTTGGCAGAATCGCATGTTGCTGTCTCTGGTCAGATATCACATACTTATTGCGTTCCCATATCTTCTGCGTTACTATTTCAAGTGACATTATATAACCACATGTTAGCTTGATAACAAGGAAACAGCTTTGGCTATTTAAAAAAAAAGATAATAAATAAATAAAAGTTAACCATAAAATAACTGTCTAGTGTTCTCATAAAGTTTGAGGTGTGTGTCACTAGAATGTAATAATAAGTAGTTAGTAATAATTGTTTTTTATTCTATTGAAATATAGTTAAATGGAAAAAAATGATAGCCAAGTCATCTCCAGAAGGACTTAACAATAGCATTTAAAAGAATGTAACCAAATAACGACGTGCCGTATTGATTAGGTAACAAGGAATTCAATATAAATGATAATAATCATAGGTAATGCATACATGAATACATTGATCTGACCTAACAATGAACCAGAGAATGCTTACATTTTAATATCGTCCTTGCATCGCTGAGGTATGTCTCTTCGATTTGGCGACGTTATAAGTCCATAAACAAATACTTCTACTTTTGATATTTGTGGATCCATTAAGGAAGACAGCGAAGCAGGAATTAGCGAGACCGTAGAAGGACGCCAAGAAGTGAGAGGGACAAGGAGGGACTTAGATCTAACACTGAAATTTCAAAATAAATCTCAAATTTATGTTGACACACTTCTGTTCACAGTTTAGTAAATGGAAAATGAAATGATTAAATAAAATTCAGAAGCATCGCTGAGAAGCAATATGAAACTGAAAGACTTTCTTTCAATCCAATATTGTTGTAGTTTTAGAAAGTTTTGTCAACATGTATGCCAAAAGTAATTAAACAAACAAACGTTGAATACAGACCAACAAAACAAAGATTTAACTGTTCATCAGAGATTACACTCAGAACAACAAGTATATAAATTTACGCAAACACGCATACATAAACACACAGATACATACATACATACATACATACATAAACACACAGATACATACATACATACATAAATTCATACATACATCCATACATACATACATACATATCTACATATATATACATATATACATATATATACATATATACATATATAAAGATACATATATATATGTACCATTGTTTGTTTGTTTGTTTGTGTGTGTATGTGTCTTTGTATCTGTGTGTCTGTGTGTCTTAGTGTCTCTGCTTGTGCTCAATCACCGCTTGACAACTGGCGTTGGGGTGTTTACGTCCCTGTAGGTTAACGGTTCAGCAAAAGAAGCTGATAGAAGTAGCTAGCTTTAAAAAAATCATAAGTTTTGCGGTGGATTTGTTCGATTGAAAAACCATTCAAGGCAGTGCCCCAGCATGGAGTGATCAAACGACAGCAACAAGTAAAAGATAAAAAATAAAAGATAAAAGATGTATTCAGACAAACACGTAGACATATATCAATTTGTTTACATGTGTGACAGTTTCTACCATATTTCTACCGCGTTTGAGTATATAAATCATCACTCGCGCGAGCGCGTGTGTGCATTGTGTCAATGTAAATACATGAGATATGCAAGTGAATATACATTCATACAAAACATATTCCTTTCTACTCTAGGCACAAGGCCCGACATATGTGGGGAGAGGGCCAGTCGATTAGATCGACCGCAGTATGCAGCTGGTATTTAATTTATCGACCCCGAAATGTTGAAAGGCAAAGTCGACCTCGGCGGAATTTGAACTCAGAACGTAAAGGCAGACGAAATACCACTAAGCATTTCACTCAGTGTGTTAACGATTCTGCCAGCTCACCGCCTTTCATACAAAACATATTAGCACACATAAAACTTAGCTATGTTTCGACCAAAGATTGGTCCAGGCCATGTCTAACTTAATAGCACCACCTGATAGGATTATCTAAATCCTTTTTACTGTCAAGCTTTGTCTATGGTCCATTCAAGTAGTGAGTTCTTATTGAGTGAGTTGTATCCAGGTATGGGTGGCTTGTCTGGTACTCTTTGAAGAAAGCTGTCTAGACTCCGTTTAAAGCTGATAGGATCTGTTTCCTCTTTTATCTGTTTCGGGACAATGTTAAACAGAGCAGGGCCTGTTGAGGAAAAGAAATTATGCCGCAGTGTACCTATACGTTGTGATTCTGAATTGGGCAGGGGACGTATGGCTCGTGGTCTCAGCCTTGGAT